>NC_042981.1:15152534-15192534 GCF_901001165.1 Salmo trutta
TCCGTAATCTAGCATGGGTAGGCTGGTCATCTGAATAAGGGTTAATTTGGCAGCTGGGGTTTAAGAGGGGTGATTACAATATAGGAAACCAAGTCTAGATTTAACTTAATCCTGCAGCGTTTATATGTGCTGAGAGAAGGACAGTGCACCGTCTAGCCATACTCCCAAGTACTTGTATGAGGTGACTACTTCAAGCTCTAAACCCTCAGAGGATTCAATAACACCTGTGGGAGGAGGGGCATTCTTCTTACCAAACCGCATTACCTTTGTTTTGGGGGTGTTCAGAACAGGGTTAAGCGCTGAGAAAGCTTGTTGGACACAAAGAAAGCTTTGTTGTAGAGCATTTAACACAAAATCCTGGGAGGGGCCAGCTGAGTATAAGACTGTATCATCTGCATATAAATGGATGAGAGAGCTTCCTACTGCCTGAGCTATGTTGTTGATGTAAATTGAGAAGAGTGTGGGGCCAAAGATCGAGCCTTGGGGTACTCCCTTGGTGACAGGCAGTGGCTGAGACAACATATTTTTGGACTTTATACATTGCACTATTCGAGAGAGGTAGTTAGCAAACCAGGCCAAAGACCACTCAGAGACACCAGTACTCCTTAGCCGACCACAAGAATGGAATGGTCTACTGTATCAAAAGCTTTGGCCAAGTCAATAAAAATAGCAGCAACTATTGCTTAGAATCAAGGGCAATGGTGACACCATTAAGGACCTATAAGTTTGCAGTGCCACATCCATAACCTGAGCGGATACCCGATTGATCTCCCCCTTTAAATGAAGGATGAACACCGTGGCTGCCTTCTAAGCAATGGGAACCTCCCCAGAGAGGAGAGACAGGTTAAAAAGGTTGAATATAGGCTTGTCGATGATAGGGGTAGCAACCTTAAAGAAGAAAGGGTCTAAACCATCTGACCCAAATGTATTTTTCGGGTCAAGTTTAAGGAGCTCCTTTAGCACCTTGGACTCAGTGACTGCCTGCAGGGAGAAACGTTGTAGCGGGTCAGGGGAAAAAGAGGGAGAAGAATCGAGGATAGTCGCAGTCGAAGGGGTGGGAGATGAGGAAATGTTGGACGGGCAAGGA
The DNA here is from genome assembly GCF_901001165.1 of Salmo trutta. Lineage (NCBI taxonomy): Eukaryota > Metazoa > Chordata > Actinopteri > Salmoniformes > Salmonidae > Salmo > Salmo trutta. The sequence continues at coordinate 15,153,622 of NC_042981.1, forward strand.
GGCATGGCTGAGTCAAATAGGAATCCTGACTTAATGAAGTGGTGATTAAAGAGCTCAGCTATGTGCTTCTTGTCAGTAACAACCACATCATCAACATTAAGGGACATGGGCAGCTGTGAGGAGGAGGGTTTATTCTCCAGGTCTTTAACCGTTTTCAAGAACTTCTTGGGGTTAGACCCACAGAGAGAGAACTGCTCCTTAAAGTAACTAACTTTGGCCTTCCGGATAGCCTGAGTGCACTTATTTCTCATTTACCTGAAAGATAGCCAGTCAGCCTGAATATGCATGTGCCAAGCCTTTCGCCAAATGCAATTCTTGAGGTGGAGTAACTCTGCAAGATCCCGGTCAAACCAGGGGCTGAAGCTGTTTTTAATTCTCATTTTCTTTATGGGGGCGTGTTTGTTGACAATACCACTGAAAATATCAAAAAAGAAGGTCCAAGCGTCTTCGACAGAGGAGATCAAGCTGATTCTATACCATTTTACAGATTTACCATTTTTCTTGAACTACATTGTTGGTTAAGGGCTCGTAAGTAAGCATTTCACTTTACGTTCTACACCTGTTGTATTTGGCGCATGTAACAAATACAATTAGATTTGACTTTAAATGGAACCCTATTTCCTTTTTAGTGCACTTTAGTGCCTTTGGACCATTGCCCATAGGGCCCTTGTCAAAAGAAGTGCACTTTATAGGGGATAGGCTGCCATCTGGGACACTACCACTATGTTTTATCACTATGTTGTTGTGATTGTGAAATGGCATAAAGGCAGGAATTAAAAGGTAGAAAGAGAACAAGGGAGAATCATGTGGAATATGACAATGTGATCTGGGTGGGTTGTGTGTTCTGACAAGGCTTCAGTGTGAATGACAGCTACAGTAGTACACTGTTACAACTACACATCACACATACAAGAATCTAACCAAGCTGTTTCAGACAAGCATTAGTCAATTCTAACACCCTATCAATGGCTTATATTAGACTATAAACGCAACGATGCAATGAACCGCAAACATTTAAACATTTAAAACATTGAACAAGAGGAGGATGCAATTTTTTCTTCCACAATAATACAATTCATCCACACAATCGCATCGTATTTCCAGTTGTGATTTAAAACTGTTGTAATCCTCATCCAGGTCTTTGTATTGGGCTACAGTCCTGCTGTCACTAATTGATGTCAGCTAAGAGAATTCTCTTATTTTTTTTATTTCACTCTGTTCCTGTCACAATCACTTGGGAACCCAATGGATGACTGACTGCCACGTTGCCTTATCGCTACAAGCAAGCAGAAAGCTCATGGTGGTTTTGCTCCCTGACTTTCAAACTGTTGCACACACACAGACACGTACACACACACACACACACACGTTCACATACACACACAAGTTCACACACACACGTTCACACACACACACGTTCACACACACACACACACACACACACACACACACACACACACACACACACACACACACACACACACACTTACACTCACACACACACACACACTTACACTCACACACACACACACGTACACTCACACACACAACCACTGACACACACACACTTACACTCACATACACACACACTTACACTGACACACACACACTTACACTCACACACCCACACACGTACACTCACACACACAACCACTGACACACACACACTCACACACACACCCACTGACAAATACACACTTACACTCACACACACACCCACTGACACTCACACACACACACACACTGACACTCACATACACACACACACACACACACACACTGACACACACACACACACACACACAGACACACACACACACACACACACACACACACACACACTGACACACATAAAGACACACTGACACACATACACACACTTTGACACACACACACTTACACTCACACACACACTGACACTCACGTACAAACGTACACTCACACACACACACACTTACACTCACACATTCACACACACACTTACACTCACACACAAAAACAGTGACACACACAAACAGACACAGACACACAGATACACAGACAAACACACAGACAGTACTAGAACACATTATCATCATCATCATCATCATCATCCTCAACAGACCAAATTGGTTGTAGGTCTAAATGTTTGAATAAATCCTGTATTTCAATACAAGTAGACCTACTGTTCTCTCCTGTGTGTTCTATGCTTACCAAACCACAACGCTGAGGGCTGGATTCAATCCATATGGCAGAAGATCCGTGTTAAAATGTAAAGGTAATTTCCGACTGAGCCGACATATGCAGTGTTTACCATGAATACAGTCTCTTGCCTTTAAATTTAAATGGAGCTATAACACAGATCTTCTGCAATACAGATTTAATTCAGCACTCAGTTTCCTGTATTTTCTCCATGATGCGGACATGGTAATACAGTACAGTAACTAAAACTTACACCATTTCAATATGTTCTAGTAATTATCATAATATTATTTCATTATAATTACTATTTTAAGCTCATCATTGTCATTAGTAGAATAATAAACACAGTCTACGTCTACAGATCAGCATTCAACACCATAGTGCCCACAAAGCTCATCTCTAAGTTAAAGACTCTGGGACTAAACACCTCCCTCTGCAACTGGATCCTGGACTTCCTGACGGGCCGCCTCCAGGTGGTAAGGGTAGGTAACAACACGTCTGCAATGCTGATCCTCAACACTGGGACCCCTCAGGGGTGTGTACTTAGTCCGCTCCTGTACTACCTGTTCACCCACGACTGCATGGCCAAACACGACTCCAACACATCATTAAGTTTGCTGATGACACAACAGTGGTAAAAAGATTGGTCAAGTGTCCTCAGATCCTCCAAATGTTCTACAGCTGCACCATCGAGAGCATCCTGACCGGTTGCATCAACGCCTGGTATGGCAACTGCTCAGCATCCGACCGTAAGGCACTACAGAGGGCAGTGCGTATGGCCCACAGAGGGTTGTGCGTATGGGGCCAAGCTTCCTGCCATCCATGACCTATGTACTAGGCTGTGTCAGACGAACCCCCCCCCCCCCTTTGTTTTACATTGCTGCTACTCACTGTTTATTATCTATGAATAGTCACTTTACCCTTACCTAACTTGTACCCCTGCACATTGGCTCGGGAACCGGTAACCCCCCTATATAGCCTCGTTATTGTTATTTTATTGTGTTACTTTTATTTCATTTTTTACTTTAATTTCTTTTGTAAATATTTTATTTACTGTATTTAAAAAAAATCTATTTAACCTTTATTTAACTAGGCAAGTCAGTTAAGAACAAATTCTTATTTATCATGACGGCCAACCAAAGGCAAAAGACACGGGGACGGTGGACTGGGATTAAAAATTAAAAATATATACAATATAAATATAAATATAGGACAAAACACACATCACAACAAGAGAGACAACACAACACTACATAAAGAGAGACCTAAGACAACAACCTAACACATGACAACACAGCATGGTAGAAATACAACATGTTGTATGTGGAGAATGAGGGTTACAGTAGATAGCTCAGATAGGGGGGAGAGGGGCCTAAGAGGGTTTTATAAATACGCATCAACCAGTGGATCTTGCGACGGGTATATAGAGATGACCAGTTTACAGAGGGGTATAGAGTGCAGGGATGTGTCCTGTAAGGAGCATTGGTGGCAAATCTGATGGCCGAATGGTAAAGAACATCTAGCTACTCGAGAGCACCCTTAGCAGCCGATCTATAAATTATGTCTCCGTAATCTAGCATGGGTAGGCTGGTCATCTGAATAAGGGTTAATTTGGCAGCTGGGGTTTAAGAGGGGTGATTACAATATAGGAAACCAAGTCTAGATTTAACTTAATCCTGCAGCGTTTATATGTGCTGAGAGAAGGACAGTGCACCGTCTAGCCATACTCCCAAGTACTTGTATGAGGTGACTACTTCAAGCTCTAAACCCTCAGAGGATTCAATAACACCTGTGGGAGGAGGGGCATTCTTCTTACCAAACCGCATTACCTTTGTTTTGGGGGTGTTCAGAACAGGGTTAAGCGCTGAGAAAGCTTGTTGGACACAAAGAAAGCTTTGTTGTAGAGCATTTAACACAAAATCCTGGGAGGGGCCAGCTGAGTATAAGACTGTATCATCTGCATATAAATGGATGAGAGAGCTTCCTACTGCCTGAGCTATGTTGTTGATGTAAATTGAGAAGAGTGTGGGGCCAAAGATCGAGCCTTGGGGTACTCCCTTGGTGACAGGCAGTGGCTGAGACAACATATTTTTGGACTTTATACATTGCACTATTCGAGAGAGGTAGTTAGCAAACCAGGCCAAAGACCACTCAGAGACACCAGTACTCCTTAGCCGACCACAAGAATGGAATGGTCTACTGTATCAAAAGCTTTGGCCAAGTCAATAAAAATAGCAGCAACTATTGCTTAGAATCAAGGGCAATGGTGACACCATTAAGGACCTATAAGTTTGCAGTGCCACATCCATAACCTGAGCGGATACCCGATTGATCTCCCCCTTTAAATGAAGGATGAACACCGTGGCTGCCTTCTAAGCAATGGGAACCTCCCCAGAGAGGAGAGACAGGTTAAAAAGGTTGAATATAGGCTTGTCGATGATAGGGGTAGCAACCTTAAAGAAGAAAGGGTCTAAACCATCTGACCCAAATGTATTTTTCGGGTCAAGTTTAAGGAGCTCCTTTAGCACCTTGGACTCAGTGACTGCCTGCAGGGAGAAACGTTGTAGCGGGTCAGGGGAAAAAGAGGGAGAAGAATCGAGGATAGTCGCAGTCGAAGGGGTGGGAGATGAGGAAATGTTGGACGGGCAAGGAGGCATGGCTGAGTCAAATAGGAATCCTGACTTAATGAAGTGGTGATTAAAGAGCTCAGCTATGTGCTTCTTGTCAGTAACAACCACATCATCAACATTAAGGGACATGGGCAGCTGTGAGGAGGAGGGTTTATTCTCCAGGTCTTTAACCGTTTTCAAGAACTTCTTGGGGTTAGACCCACAGAGAGAGAACTGCTCCTTAAAGTAACTAACTTTGGCCTTCCGGATAGCCTGAGTGCACTTATTTCTCATTTACCTGAAAGATAGCCAGTCAGCCTGAATATGCATGTGCCAAGCCTTTCGCCAAATGCAATTCTTGAGGTGGAGTAACTCTGCAAGATCCCGGTCAAACCAGGGGCTGAAGCTGTTTTTAATTCTCATTTTCTTTATGGGGGCGTGTTTGTTGACAATACCACTGAAAATATCAAAAAAGAAGGTCCAAGCGTCTTCGACAGAGGAGATCAAGCTGATTCTATACCATTTTACAGATTTACCATTTTTCTTGAACTACATTGTTGGTTAAGGGCTCGTAAGTAAGCATTTCACTTTACGTTCTACACCTGTTGTATTTGGCGCATGTAACAAATACAATTAGATTTGACTTTAAATGGAACCCTATTTCCTTTTTAGTGCACTTTAGTGCCTTTGGACCATTGCCCATAGGGCCCTTGTCAAAAGAAGTGCACTTTATAGGGGATAGGCTGCCATCTGGGACACTACCACTATGTTTTATCACTATGTTGTTGTGATTGTGAAATGGCATAAAGGCAGGAATTAAAAGGTAGAAAGAGAACAAGGGAGAATCATGTGGAATATGACAATGTGATCTGGGTGGGTTGTGTGTTCTGACAAGGCTTCAGTGTGAATGACAGCTACAGTAGTACACTGTTACAACTACACATCACACATACAAGAATCTAACCAAGCTGTTTCAGACAAGCATTAGTCAATTCTAACACCCTATCAATGGCTTATATTAGACTATAAACGCAACGATGCAATGAACCGCAAACATTTAAACATTTAAAACATTGAACAAGAGGAGGATGCAATTTTTTCTTCCACAATAATACAATTCATCCACACAATCGCATCGTATTTCCAGTTGTGATTTAAAACTGTTGTAATCCTCATCCAGGTCTTTGTATTGGGCTACAGTCCTGCTGTCACTAATTGATGTCAGCTAAGAGAATTCTCTTATTTTTTTTATTTCACTCTGTTCCTGTCACAATCACTTGGGAACCCAATGGATGACTGACTGCCACGTTGCCTTATCGCTACAAGCAAGCAGAAAGCTCATGGTGGTTTTGCTCCCTGACTTTCAAACTGTTGCACACACACAGACACGTACACACACACACACACACACGTTCACATACACACACAAGTTCACACACACACGTTCACACACACACACGTTCACACACACACACACACACACACACACACACACACACACACACACACACACACACACACACACACACTTACACTCACACACACACACACACTTACACTCACACACACACACACGTACACTCACACACACAACCACTGACACACACACACTTACACTCACATACACACACACTTACACTGACACACACACACTTACACTCACACACCCACACACGTACACTCACACACACAACCACTGACACACACACACTCACACACACACCCACTGACAAATACACACTTACACTCACACACACACCCACTGACACTCACACACACACACACACTGACACTCACATACACACACACACACACACACACACTGACACACACACACACACACACACAGACACACACACACACACACACACACACACACACACACTGACACACATAAAGACACACTGACACACATACACACACTTTGACACACACACACTTACACTCACACACACACTGACACTCACGTACAAACGTACACTCACACACACACACACTTACACTCACACATTCACACACACACTTACACTCACACACAAAAACAGTGACACACACAAACAGACACAGACACACAGATACACAGACAAACACACAGACAGTACTAGAACACATTATCATCATCATCATCATCATCATCCTCAACAGACCAAATTGGTTGTAGGTCTAAATGTTTGAATAAATCCTGTATTTCAATACAAGTAGACCTACTGTTCTCTCCTGTGTGTTCTATGCTTACCAAACCACAACGCTGAGGGCTGGATTCAATCCATATGGCAGAAGATCCGTGTTAAAATGTAAAGGTAATTTCCGACTGAGCCGACATATGCAGTGTTTACCATGAATACAGTCTCTTGCCTTTAAATTTAAATGGAGCTATAACACAGATCTTCTGCAATACAGATTTAATTCAGCACTCAGTTTCCTGTATTTTCTCCATGATGCGGACATGGTAATACAGTACAGTAACTAAAACTTACACCATTTCAATATGTTCTAGTAATTATCATAATATTATTTCATTATAATTACTATTTTAAGCTCATCATTGTCATTAGTAGAATAATAAACACAGTCTACGTCTACAGATCAGCATTCAACACCATAGTGCCCACAAAGCTCATCTCTAAGTTAAAGACTCTGGGACTAAACACCTCCCTCTGCAACTGGATCCTGGACTTCCTGACGGGCCGCCTCCAGGTGGTAAGGGTAGGTAACAACACGTCTGCAATGCTGATCCTCAACACTGGGACCCCTCAGGGGTGTGTACTTAGTCCGCTCCTGTACTACCTGTTCACCCACGACTGCATGGCCAAACACGACTCCAACACATCATTAAGTTTGCTGATGACACAACAGTGGTAAAAAGATTGGTCAAGTGTCCTCAGATCCTCCAAATGTTCTACAGCTGCACCATCGAGAGCATCCTGACCGGTTGCATCAACGCCTGGTATGGCAACTGCTCAGCATCCGACCGTAAGGCACTACAGAGGGCAGTGCGTATGGCCCACAGAGGGTTGTGCGTATGGGGCCAAGCTTCCTGCCATCCATGACCTATGTACTAGGCTGTGTCAGACGAACCCCCCCCCCCCTTTGTTTTACATTGCTGCTACTCACTGTTTATTATCTATGAATAGTCACTTTACCCTTACCTAACTTGTACCCCTGCACATTGGCTCGGGAACCGGTAACCCCCCTATATAGCCTCGTTATTGTTATTTTATTGTGTTACTTTTATTTCATTTTTTACTTTAATTTCTTTTGTAAATATTTTATTTACTGTATTTAAAAAAAATCTATTTAACCTTTATTTAACTAGGCAAGTCAGTTAAGAACAAATTCTTATTTATCATGACGGCCAACCAAAGGCAAAAGACACGGGGACGGTGGACTGGGATTAAAAATTAAAAATATATACAATATAAATATAAATATAGGACAAAACACACATCACAACAAGAGAGACAACACAACACTACATAAAGAGAGACCTAAGACAACAACCTAACACATGACAACACAGCATGGTAGAAATACAACATGTTGTATGTGGAGAATGAGGGTTACAGTAGATAGCTCAGATAGGGGGGAGAGGGGCCTAAGAGGGTTTTATAAATACGCATCAACCAGTGGATCTTGCGACGGGTATACAGATGACCAGTTTACAGAGGGGTATAGAGTGCAGGGATGTGTCCTGTAAGGAGCATTGGTGGCAAATCTGATGGCCGAATGGTAAAGAACATCTAGCTACTCGAGAGCACCCTTAGCAGCCGATCTATAAATTATGTCTCCGTAATCTAGCATGGGTAGGCTGGTCATCTGAATAAGGGTTAATTTGGCAGCTGGGGTTTAAGAGGGGTGATTACAATATAGGAAACCAAGTCTAGATTTAACTTAATCCTGCAGCGTTTATATGTGCTGAGAGAAGGACAGTGCACCGTCTAGCCATACTCCCAAGTACTTGTATGAGGTGACTACTTCAAGCTCTAAACCCTCAGAGGATTCAATAACACCTGTGGGAGGAGGGGCATTCTTCTTACCAAACCGCATTACCTTTGTTTTGGGGGTGTTCAGAACAGGGTTAAGCGCTGAGAAAGCTTGTTGGACACAAAGAAAGCTTTGTTGTAGAGCATTTAACACAAAATCCTGGGAGGGGCCAGCTGAGTATAAGACTGTATCATCTGCATATAAATGGATGAGAGAGCTTCCTACTGCCTGAGCTATGTTGTTGATGTAAATTGAGAAGAGTGTGGGGCCAAAGATCGAGCCTTGGGGTACTCCCTTGGTGACAGGCAGTGGCTGAGACAACATATTTTTGGACTTTATACATTGCACTATTCGAGAGAGGTAGTTAGCAAACCAGGCCAAAGACCACTCAGAGACACCAGTACTCCTTAGCCGACCACAAGAATGGAATGGTCTACTGTATCAAAAGCTTTGGCCAAGTCAATAAAAATAGCAGCAACTATTGCTTAGAATCAAGGGCAATGGTGACACCATTAAGGACCTATAAGTTTGCAGTGCCACATCCATAACCTGAGCGGATACCCGATTGATCTCCCCCTTTAAATGAAGGATGAACACCGTGGCTGCCTTCTAAGCAATGGGAACCTCCCCAGAGAGGAGAGACAGGTTAAAAAGGTTGAATATAGGCTTGTCGATGATAGGGGTAGCAACCTTAAAGAAGAAAGGGTCTAAACCATCTGACCCAAATGTATTTTTCGGGTCAAGTTTAAGGAGCTCCTTTAGCACCTTGGACTCAGTGACTGCCTGCAGGGAGAAACGTTGTAGCGGGTCAGGGGAAAAAGAGGGAGAAGAATCGAGGATAGTCGCAGTCGAAGGGGTGGGAGATGAGGAAATGTTGGACGGGCAAGGAGGCATGGCTGAGTCAAATAGGAATCCTGACTTAATGAAGTGGTGATTAAAGAGCTCAGCTATGTGCTTCTTGTCAGTAACAACCACATCATCAACATTAAGGGACATGGGCAGCTGTGAGGAGGAGGGTTTATTCTCCAGGTCTTTAACCGTTTTCAAGAACTTCTTGGGGTTAGACCCACAGAGAGAGAACTGCTCCTTAAAGTAACTAACTTTGGCCTTCCGGATAGCCTGAGTGCACTTATTTCTCATTTACCTGAAAGATAGCCAGTCAGCCTGAATATGCATGTGCCAAGCCTTTCGCCAAATGCAATTCTTGAGGTGGAGTAACTCTGCAAGATCCCGGTCAAACCAGGGGCTGAAGCTGTTTTTAATTCTCATTTTCTTTATGGGGGCGTGTTTGTTGACAATACCACTGAAAATATCAAAAAAGAAGGTCCAAGCGTCTTCGACAGAGGAGATCAAGCTGATTCTATACCATTTTACAGATTTACCATTTTTCTTGAACTACATTGTTGGTTAAGGGCTCGTAAGTAAGCATTTCACTTTACGTTCTACACCTGTTGTATTTGGCGCATGTAACAAATACAATTAGATTTGACTTTAAATGGAACCCTATTTCCTTTTTAGTGCACTTTAGTGCCTTTGGACCATTGCCCATAGGGCCCTTGTCAAAAGAAGTGCACTTTATAGGGGATAGGCTGCCATCTGGGACACTACCACTATGTTTTATCACTATGTTGTTGTGATTGTGAAATGGCTTAAAGGCAGGAATTAAAAGGTAGAAAGAGAACAAGGGAGAATCATGTGGAATATGACAATGTGATCTGGGTGGGTTGTGTGTTCTGACAAGGCTTCAGTGTGAATGACAGCTACAGTAGTACACTGTTACAACTACACATCACACATACAAGAATCTAACCAAGCTGTTTCAGACAAGCATTAGTCAATTCTAACACCCTATCAATGGCTTATATTAGACTATAAACGCAACGATGCAATGAACCGCAAACATTTAAACATTTAAAACATTGAACAAGAGGAGGATGCAATTTTTTCTTCCACAATAATACAATTCATCCACACAATCGCATCGTATTTCCAGTTGTGATTTAAAACTGTTGTAATCCTCATCCAGGTCTTTGTATTGGGCTACAGTCCTGCTGTCACTAATTGATGTCAGCTAAGAGAATTCTCTTATTTTTTTTATTTCACTCTGTTCCTGTCACAATCACTTGGGAACCCAATGGATGACTGACTGCCACGTTGCCTTATCGCTACAAGCAAGCAGAAAGCTCATGGTGGTTTTGCTCCCTGACTTTCAAACTGTTGCACACACACAGACACGTACACACACACACACACACACGTTCACATACACACACAAGTTCACACACACACGTTCACACACACACACGTTCACACACACACACACACGTTCACACACAAACACACACACGTTCACACACACACACGTTCACACACACACTCGTTCACAAACGTTCACACACACGTTCACACACACACACGTTCACACACACACACATTCACACACAAATTTACACACACACACGTTCACACACACACACACACACATGTTCACACACACACACACACGTTCACTCACACACACGTTCACACACACACACATTTACACACACACACACATTCACACACACACGTTCAAACACACACATTCACACACATACACATTCACACACACACGTTCACACACACACACACACGTTCACACACACACATGTTCACACACACACACGTTCACTCACACACACACACATTCACACACACACACACACATTCACACACACACATTCACACACACACACAAACACACATTTACACACACACGTTCAAACACACACACACATGTTCACACACACACGTTCACACATGCACACACACCTTCACACACACGTTCACACACACACGTTCACACACACACACGTTCACACACGTTCACACACACACAAACACACACACATTCACACACATGTTCACACACATGTTCACACATACACGTTCACACACACATGTTCACGTTCACACACACATACGCGTTCACACACACACGTTCACAAAGTCACACATATTCACATTCACACACACACACACACACGTTCACACACACACACACACACACACATTCACATTCACACACACACACACATTCACACACACACACGTTCACATTCACACACACACACACGTTCACACATACACACACATACGTTCACACACACACACACACACACACACACACGTTCACACACACACACGTTCACATTCACACACACACGTTCACACACACACACACATACGTTCACACACACGTTCACACACACACACACATACGTCCACACACACGTTCACACACACACACACACACACACACGTTCACACATACACCACAAACGTTTGCATATACTGTACACATAATAGAGGATGGAATGCCCACATTCACTAGCACACAGACACAGCAGTGACAATTACACGCATGCCTGGAAAAAACATGGAAACGGTAACAATGGCATGTCACTATCTTGAGAATAGGTTGGGACAGTGTTCAACGTGTGTTCACAATGTGTGTTTGGCTGCTATGTGTGTTTGGCACAAGCCCCTCTGTTCAGCAGCACTTACACTGCTTTGTTCTGGTAAATCCCTAGGTCTCATCCCCACAATGACACAACACAGGCCTGCCCAGATACTGTTCTGGAACTACGCTCCTCTGGAAGAGGCTGGCACGACTGTGTTCAGAGGGAAGGATTGAACAAGGTGCCTCTAGACCTCTAAGCTTCCTTGGCTGCCATCTTAGCTCGTCCAAGGTGATGTGCATAGAGAGAGAGCGAGAGAGAGAGAGAGAGAGAGAGAGAGAGAGAGAGAGATACTGTACAGTGGGTCAAACACACAGAAAACCAATCAACGAAGCAATAAACAATGCCCCTTCTCATACATTGTAAGGTATGATACCAGCGAGCCAACAAGGACTTTGTCACAAAGTGGATACCAGGATGCCCCTACTGTATCAATCTAAAAAGCAGAATACCAGTATAAAAGAACAAGGAACCCGCCCCTCCCCCCCAAGGCCTGAGCTCAGAGCTGTCCAGGGCCTCCGGCCCCCGGTCCAGGGCCTCCGGCCCCTAGAGCTGTCCAGGGCCTCCGGCCCCCGGTACAGTGGTGGGCACACGCACAGCCCCGGACTCCCGTCAGGAGACATGTTCCGTGTGACCCCCCCTCTTGGAACTAGCAGTATCGCGATTAGAGACATCACACACTGGTTTGGTGTGTGTGTGTGTGTCTTGGCGACAGGCGCGTTAGGGCCCTTTGTGAGCAGCCAGGTCACCCATGATACAAGTCAAAATTAGACGTCCATTCATGTCTGACGATGTCGGGAGATGACGTGGAAACCAGCCAGTAGGGACAACAGTGAGCGCTGTTACATGCTATGTGGATGGAGGATGAGTTTAAACATCTCCCTGATGCCAAAGGTTGCGTGTTCAAATCTAGTGATAGAATGACCATTTTTGGTTTGAAGCCTATCCCAAACCTTATCCCTTACCTTAAACATTCAGACTTTAATGCCTAACCTTAAGATTTCAGAGTTAATGCCTAAATGTATTAAACACTTTGGAAATGTGACGTTTGGAAGAACTTAGAAATGTGACCTTTGAGAAACATGGATGAACTAATTCTGACCTGAGACTGTCTAATTCTGACCTGAGACTGTCTAATTCTGACCTGAGACTGTGAGATAAGTGAAATTTATTGTACTTATCAATATTTTGGATGAGCGTTCTGTTCTTCTGTTTTTTGGGGGCTTTAATATTGTAATCAATGTAATTGTCTGCATCAATTCCAATCTGCCATATATTGTTGTTGTTGTTTATTGTTGTTTATTTACCATCTACTGTATCTCTGAACACTATCCAGTTTTGATTTCTATTTGCCTGATATTTTTCAACTGTGCTGTTTCGCAAACATTCTGAACTTCTATACATTTTACGGACACATGGACTGAGACCTAGTTATTGTGAGAGCACAAGCAATTTCCAAATGTACGCAGCTAGAGTGAGATGATAATAGTGAAAATAACAACCAGAAACACTGATTCTTCATCTGACAGTACTTCCAGCCCGGTGTTCCATTCTGCAGCTTTAATGAATAATGGAAGAAATGTGCTGAAACTGGGGAGTCAGACAGACAGGACAGGAGTCAGTTAGTTTAACATCACCACTGCCATCAGCCATGACATTAATTGCACCCTAATACTGCAGGCAGTGGTGACTGGGGGTGGGGGGATGCCAGGAGGAGAAGGGAAGGCCAGGAGGAGAGAGAAAGAAGGGGGGGCAGGAGGAGAGAAGGGAGAAGGGGGGGTACCAGGAGGAGAGAGGGAGGGAGGGGATGCCAGGAGAAGAGAAGGGAAGGCCAGAAGGAGAGAGGGAGAAGGGGGGGGTCAGCAACTCCAGGGTGACAGGTTGAGTGGTGGTGCCAGTGGAGAAAGGGCTATGTAAAAGTAGATTAGCATTGTCCTCTCTCTGGGCAAGTGGTGACCGTTACATGGACAGTAAGGTCACTCTGCACTTTTTCTTCCCCTGATCTCTCTAACTTTCAGTCTTAGCATAGTGGACCATTTTCTGGCATTAACATGCCGTTCAGGGCTCTTTTGTACTAGACAGGTTAGGTTGGTGTTTGTTAAGTGTCTATCATTACCTCTAAGAGCTGTCCACGCCACTCTCGACGGGTCAGACAGCAGGTATTATAGAGCCGGGGTAGAACTAAGTACCAGATGGAAGCAAACAGTGTGAAACAGAGAGGAGACTACCTGAACAAACTTGTCCAAAAAGCAACTCTCAATTTTATTGTAAAACCTTTTGCTGCGTATTTAGTGGGTTTATTAATATTTATATTTTGTTTCATAAAGCGCTGCCTAAATGTTGGTTTTGATTTTAGATCAGAGTTCTTTTGATGCGTTGGATTTATCAAGATTTTCTTTGCATTCGTCAGACAGGAAATCTGACAGAGATCTCAGTCTTGAGCTCTCCCATGATGTCCGATGACTTCAGTGCTGCTGACAGTGTGGCGCATTGACAACTCTATAGGTGCTTAGCAGAACGTTCCACTTTGAATATCCCGCGAGCAGATTTTCAGAGGGTTTTCTGTTTTTGGGATCGCAAAAGAAATGTAAGGACTAACAAGTTCCTTTCCACAATAAGTGGTGTATTGTAACAAGTTACTTTAATAATGGCAGTAACGTTGTAACCTAACAAGTTACTTTTATTAAAAGTGACGTTCCCCAACACTGCAGATAAATAGTTAACTAAAGCTGCTAGGCTTTAAGCTTGGAGGACACAAACCCGCTCAAACATGAGGCCTGACGTGGCCAACACCTTGTTCTTGGCTGATAACACACCAGCTACGGGGAGAGCAAGTCTCTCTCTCTCTTTCTCTCTCTCTCTCTCTCTCTCTCTCTCTCTCCCCATCCTATCTTACCACACAGACACACTCACAAACATACACACACACACACACACACACACACACACACACACACACACACACACACAAACACACACCACACACACACACACACACACACACACACACACACAGAGAGAGAAACACACACAAACACAAAAAGAGAAACACACACACACTGATATACTCACTCACACATTCTTAGTTAACATTTTCCAGAGATGCCTGGCATGTGCCATTACCCACAATGCACTTTGAGGGCCACCCTTCAGACTGCTGCCACATCCCAGCGCTGTGGACTGTCAGACCGGGCTCTCCGCTGCTCCTTCATACCACCATTAAGACTCGCCTCTCTCTATCCAGCCTGGCTCTCTGGAGAGGACGGGCCACAGACACACACAGACACACACAGACACACACAGACACACACAGACACACACAGACACACACAGACTCACACAGACACACACAGACACACACAGACACACACAGACACACACAGACACACACAGACACACACAAAAGGGGATGGCGAGGTAAAGTATAATGCCAAGAGTGGTTTCTTTAGATGAGACAGGATTGTGAATAGTTTAACATGGTGTGATGCATTATCTATAACTGGCTCTGCCATGTCCCTTTCCGTTTACCCTCTCTGTCTATATCCTCTCCACTTAGTGAGACCAGCCAGAGTCATTATGCCTGATTATATTGAGGAGTGGACCAGTTCTGGAGATAACCCTGTACAGACACAGCCTCTATAAATCTCCAGCTCCAGTCCAGTCATACCAGTCTATGACCAGGGAATGACCGTCCACTACCGTACAGCCTTCCACTCCACTCCTCCAGGGACACCTCACCCCAGAGGGGACACATTAAAGGTGCGTCTGGGCATTCCTCCTCCTCTACGGGTCTCAGCTCTAAGACAAGCAAAGCAGGGTGGGACCAAGAGTGGAGCTTTAAGGTGGCGTGAGGGCGTTAAAGTAAAGTCTGTGTCGAACCGTCTTTCATTCGCAGTGGGAGAGAGAGAGAGAGCGAGAGGGAGATAGAGGGAGAAAGGGAGAGAGGGAGAGAGAAATATAAATAAGTGTTTTGTCTATGGTGATTAAAGGGGAGTGGGACGGGTTGGCATATAGAGGTGCCATTTTTTGTCCACTGTAGCCCCTTCCTTTAACCCAGGGAGAGAGAGAGAGAGAGAAGGAAAGAGAGAGAGAGAGAGAGAGAGAGAGAGAGAGAGAGAGAGAGAGAGAGAGAGAAAGAGAGAGAGAAATTGAGGGATGAGATTACTCTTCATGACTAAAGGCATTTATATTTTCCTTCGTCCTGCGTAGCGTCTTCAACTCTCCTCTGCCTTCTCTCTCTCTATCCACCTCTCTATCGCTCTCTTTCTCCCTCTTCCACCCCCTCTGTCTCTATTTGTCACTCAATGAGTAATTGAATTCTGAAGTGCTTAACAGTATTGTTAATTTGGGAGTGCTCACAGAACACCTATGGCTGCATGTCACCTGTCATTCAAGGTGAAGAGAGAGACCATTTTCAAGAGCGATAATATTCTGTCATAATATAAAACAAAATAGCACCCCCACACACATTTATACTAACACAAAAATACATATTTTCATAATAAATACACAAAGCAAACCCACACTTTAAAAACAGATACTACTGTGTGGGATGTAGAATTTGTTTAAATATTTTCTAAATGTGATCCATAGTATCATCTTATTTCCCAATGCGTGTGATTATATGAGTGCAATAATCATGACAATGTTAGGAGAAAAAAACCTATGTATGTTATTTCATAATTACAGCACCATGTTCATAACAACTTAACTCCAGGTATTCCACGTGCGACTCCCCAAGCACAGAGCACAGATGGCTGTACCAACAAAGAGTATAATCACATTATGGCAATTTAACTATTGCCACCTATTAAATAGTCAATCTCATCAAGAAGACCAGATATGTTTGAGATTACAAAATCTGAATTTAGTGTCTTCCAACAATGGATCTAATTAACATGAAGTCATCACTGGGACACAAAGGCTTTAAACCCATTATGAGAGCGAGATTCAAAAGTTTCATCATCCATAATCTGATAAAAGAGGCTGCATATGTGAACACCTTTTCTCTTTTATTTGGTCTTTATTTATAGTCTGGGGACTATAACACAGGCAGAAGGGTTCATCAGAGGACTAGAACACAGACAGAAGGGTTCATCAGGGGACTAGAACACAGACAGAAGGGTTCATCAGGGGACTAGAACACAGACAGAAAGGTTCATCAGGGGACTATAACACAGACAGAAGGGTTCATCAGGGGACTATAACACAGGCAGAAGGGTTCATCAGGGGACTAGAACACAGACAGAAGGGTTCATCAGGGGACTAGAACACAGACAGAAGGGTTCATCAGGGGACTAGAACACAGACAGAAGGGTTCATCAGGGGACTAGAACACAGACAGAAGGGTTCATCAGGGGACTATAACACAGACAGAAGGGTTCATCAGGGGACTAGAACACAGACAGAAGGGTTCATCAGGGGACTAGAACACAGACAGAAGGGTTCATCAGGGGACTAGAACACAGACAGAAGGGTTCATCAGGGGACTATAACACAGTCAGAAGGGTTCATCAGGGGACTAGAACACAGGCAGAAGGGTTCATCAGGGGACTAGAAAACAGACAGAAGGGTTCATCAGGGGACTATAACACAGTCAGAAGGGTTCATCAGGGGACTAGAACACAGACAGAAGGGTTCATCAGGGGACTATAACACAGACAGAAGGGTTCATCAGGGGACTAGAACACAGACAGAAGGGTTAATCAGGGGACTAGAACACAGACAGAAGGGTTCATCAGGGGACTAGAACACAGACAGAAGGGTTCATCAGGGGACTAGAACACAGACAGAAGGGTTCATCAGGGGACTATAACACAGACAGAAGGGTTCATCAGGGGACTAGAACACAGGCAGAAGGGTTCATCAGGGGACTAGAACATAGACAGAAGGGTTCATCGGGGGACTAGAACACAGAGAGAAGGGTTCATCGGGGGACTAGAACACAGACAGAAGGGTTCATCGGGGGACTAGAACACAGACAGAAGGGTTCATCGGGGGACTAGAACACAGACAGAAGAGTTCATCGGGGGACTAGAACACAGACAGAAGGGTTCATCAGGGGACTAGAACACAGACAGAAGGGTTCATCAGGGGACTAGAACACAGACAGAAGGGTTAATCAGGGGACTAGAACACAGACAGAAGGGTTCATCAGGGGACTAGAACACAGACAGAAG
Organism: Salmo trutta; assembly: GCF_901001165.1. Classification (NCBI taxonomy): domain Eukaryota; kingdom Metazoa; phylum Chordata; class Actinopteri; order Salmoniformes; family Salmonidae; genus Salmo; species Salmo trutta. The sequence continues at coordinate 15,172,075 of NC_042981.1, forward strand.
GGTTCATCAGGGGACTATAACACAGACAGAAGGGTTCATCAGGGGACTATAACACAGACAGAAGGGTTCATCAGGGGACTAGAACACAGGCAGAAGGGTTCATCAGGGGACTATAACACAGACAGAAGGGTTCATCAGGGGACTATAACACAGACAGAAGGCTTCATCAGGGGACTAGAACACAGACAGGAGGGTTCATCAGGGGACTAGAACACAGACAGAAGGGTTCATCAGGGAGACTAGAACACAGACAGAAGGGTTCATCAGGGGACTAAAACACAGACAGAAGGGTTCATCAGGGGACTAAAACACAGACAGAAGGGTTCATCAGATGACTATAACACAGACAGAAGGGTTCATCAGGGGACTAGAACACAGACAGAAGGGTTCATCAGGGGACTAGAACACAGACAGAAGGGTTCATCAGGGGACTAGAACACAGACAGAAGGGTTCATCAGGGGACTAGAACACAGCCAGAAGGGTTCATCAGGGGACTATAACACAGACAGAAGGGTTCATCAGGGGACTATAACACAGACAGAAGGGTTCATCAGGGGACTAGAACACAGACAGAAGGGTTCATCAGGGGACTAGAACACAGACAGAAGGGTTCATCAGGGGACTAGAACACAGCCAGAAGGGTTAATCAGGGGACTAGAACACAGACAGAATGGTTCATCAGGGGACTAGAACACAGACAGAAGGGTTCATCAGGGGACTAGAACACAGACAGAAGGGTTCATCAGGGGACTATAACACAGACAGAAGGGTTCATCGGGGGACTAGAACACAGACAGAAGGGTTCATCAGGGGACTAGAACACAGACAGAAGGGTTCATCAGGGGACTAGAACACAGACAGAAGGGTTCATCAGGGGACTATAACACAGACAGAAGGGTTCATCAGTGGACTAGAACACAGGCAGAAGGGTTCATCAGGGGACTAGAACACAGACAGAAGGGTTGATCATGGGACTAGAACACAGACAGAAGGGTTCATCGGGGGACTAGAACACAGATAGAAGGGTTCATCAGGGGACTATAACACAGACAGAAGGGTTCATCAGGGGACTAGAACACAGACAGAAGGGTTCATCAGGGGACTAGAACACAGACAGAAGGGTTCATCAGGGGACAAAAAAGCAGACAGAAGAGCTCAGAAGGTCTGGGGACTTTAACACAGAGGGTTCAGATTGATGGGTGGATGTGTTCATTTCAACCTGATCTCATAGTGTTGATTGAAGAGAGGGGTGTGTAGGTGAAGTGGGTGGACTAGAGGGTAGAGTAGAGGGTAGAGTAGAGGGTAGAGTAGAGGGTAGAGTTGTGGGTAGAGTAGAGGGTAGAGTAGAGGGTAGAGTAGAGGGTAGAGTAGAGGGTAGAGTAGAGGGTAGAGTAGTGGGTAGAGTAGTGGGTAGAGTAGAGAGTAGAGGGTAGAGTAGAGGGTAGAGTAGTGGGTAGAGTAGAGAGTAGAGGGTAGAGTAGAGGGTAGAGTAGAGGGTAGGGGGTAGAGTAGAGGGTAGAGTAGTGGGTAGAGTAGAGAGTAGAGTAGAGGGTAGAGTAGAGGGTAGAGTAGAGGGTAGAGTAGAGTGGAGGGTAGAGTAGAGGGTAGAGTAGAGGGTAGGGTAGAGTGTAGAGTAGAGTGGAGGGTAGAGTAGAGGGTAGAGTAGAGGGTAGAGTAGAGGGTAGGGTAGAGTGGAGGGTAGAGTAGAGGGTAGAGTAGAGGGTAGAGTAGAGTAGAGGGTAGAGTAGAGTAGAGTGTAGAGTAGAGTAGTGTAGAGTAGAGTAGAGTGGAGGGTAGAGTGGAGGGTAGAGTAGAGGGTAGGGTAGAGTGGAGGGTAGAGTAGAGTAGAGTAGAGTGGAGGGTAGAGTGGAGGGTAGAGTGGAGGGTAGAGTGGAGGGTAGGGTAGAGTGGAGGGTAGAGTAGAGGGTAGAGTAGAGGGTAGAGTAGAGGGTAGAGTAGAGTAGAGGGTAGAGTAGAGTAGAGTGGAGGGTAGAGTGGAGGGTAGAGTAGAGGGTAGGGTAGAGTGGAGGGTAGAGTAGAGTAGAGTAGAGTGGAGGGTAGAGTGGAGGGTAGAGTGGAGGGTAGGGTAGAGTGGAGGGTAGAGTAGAGGGTAGAGTAGAGGGTAGAGTAGAGGGTAGAGTAGAGTAGAGGGTAGAGTAGAGTAGAGTGGAGGGTAGAGTGGAGGGTAGAGTAGAGGGTAGGGTAGAGTGGAGGGTAGAGTAGAGTGTAGAGTAGAGTAGAGTGTAGAGTAGAGTAGAGTGGAGGGTAGAGTAGAGTAGAGTGTAGAGTAGAGTAGAGTGGAGGGTAGAGTGGAGGGTAGAGGGTAGGGTAGAGTGTAGAGTAGAGTGGAGGGTAGAGTGGAGGGTAGAGAGTAAAGGGTAGAGTAGAGTGGAGGGTAGAGTAGAGGGTAGAGTAGATTGGAGGGTAGAGAGTAGAGGGTAGAGTAGAGGGTAGGGTAGAGAGGGGGTTGAGTAGAGGGTAGAGTAGATGGTAGGTTAGAGAGTAGAGGGTAGAGTAGAGGGTAGGTTAGAGAGTAGAGGGTAGAGTAGAGGGTAGAGTAGAGGGTAGAGTTGAGTGTAGAGTAGAGGGTAGAGTAGAGTGTAGAGGTATTTGTAGAGTAGAGTGTAGAGTAGAGGGTAGAGGGTAGAGTAGAGTGGAGGGTAGAGGGTAGTGTAGAGTAGATTGTAGAGTAGAGGGTAGAGTGGAGGGTAGAGGGTAGAGTAGAAGGTAGAGTAGAGGGTAGAGTGGAGGGTAGAGGGTAGAGTAGAAGGTAGAGTAGAGGGTAGAGTAGAAGGTAGAGGGTAGAGTAGAGGGTAGAGTAGAGGGTAGAGTAGAAGGTAGAGGGTAGTGTAGAGTAGATTGTAGAGTAAAGTGGAATGTAGAGGGTAGAGGGTAGAGCAGGGGTAGAGTAGAGGGTAGAGGGTAGAGTAGAGGGTAGAGTAGAGGGTAGGGGTAGAGTAGAGGGTAGAGTAGAGGGTAGGGGGTAGAGTAGAGGGTAGAGTAGAGGGTAGGGGGTAGAGTAGAGGGTAGAGTAGAGGGTAGAGTAGAGGGTGGAGTAGAGGGTAGAGTAGAGGGTAGAGTAGAGGGTAGAGTAGTGGGTAGAGTAGAGGGTAGAGGGTAGAGTAGAGGGTAGAGTAGAGGGTAGGGTAGAGTAGAGGGTAGAGTAGAGGGTAGAGGGTAGAGTAAAGGGTAGAGGGTAGAGTAGAGGGTAGAGTAGAGGGTAGAGTAGAGGGTAGAGTAGAGGGTAGAGTAGAGAGTAGAGGGTAGAGTAAAGGGTAGAGGGTAGAGTAAAGGGTAGAGTAAAGGGTAGAGTAGAGAGTAGAGGGTAGAGGGTAGAGTAGAGGGTAGAGTAGAGGGTAGAGGGTAGAGTAAAGGGTAGAGGGTAGAGTAAAGGGTAGAGTAAAGGGTAGAGTAGAGAGTAGAGGGTAGAGGGTAGAGTAGAGGGTAGAGGGTAGAGTAGAGGGTAGAGTAGAGGGTAGAGTAGAGGGTAGAGTAAAGGGTAGAGTAGAGAGTAGAGGGTAGAGGGTAGAGTAGAGGGTAGAGGGTAGAGTAGAGGGTAGAGTAGAGGGTAGAGGGTAGAGTAAAGGGTAGAGGGTAGAGTAGAGGGTAGAGTAGAGGGTAGAGTAGAGGGTAGAGTAGAGGGTAGAGTAGAGGGTAGAGGGTAGAGTTGTGGGTAGAGGGTAGAGTAAAGGGTAGAGTAAAGGGTAGAGTAAAGGGTAGAGTAGAGGGTGGAGTAGAGGGTAGAGTAGAGGGTAGAGTAGAGGGTAGAGTAGAGGGTAGAGTAAAGGGTAGAGTAAAGGGTAGAGTAAAGGGTAGAGTAGAGGGTGGAGTAGAGGGTGGAGTAGAGGGTAGAGTAGAGGGTAGAGTAGAGGGTAGAGTAAAGGGTAGAGTAAAGGGTAGAGTAAAGGGTAGAGTAGAGGGTGGAGTAGAGGGTAGAGTAGAGGGTAGAGTAGAGGGTAGAGTAGAGGGTAGAGTAAAGGGTAGAGTAAAGGGTAGAGTAGAGGGTGGAGTAGAGGGTAGAGTAGAGGGTAGAGTAGAGGGTAGAGTAGAGGGTAGAGTAGAGGGTAGAGTAGAGGGTAGAGTAGAGGGTAGAGAGTAGAGGGTAGAGTAAAGGGTAGAGGGTAGAGCAGGGGTAGAGTAGAGGGTAGGGGGTAGAGTAAAGGGTAGAGTAGAGGGTAGAGAGTAGAGGGTAGAGTAAAGGGTAGAGGGTAGAGCAGGGGTAGAGTAGAGGGTAGGGGTAGAGTAAAGGGTAGAGTAGAGGGTAGGGGGTAGAGTAAAGGGTAGAGTAGAGGGTAGGGGATGGAGTAGAGGGTAGAGTAGAGGGTAGGGGATGGAGTAGAGGGTAGAGTTGAGGGTAGAGTTGATTTGTAGAAGCAGGTGTATGAGGAGTGTGTGTTGAGGGGTACGACAGTCGGTGTGTATGTGTTCATGTGTGTGGGCAGGGTGCATGTGTTCGTGTGTGTGTTTGTTTGCGTGTGTGTGTGTGTGTGTGTGTGTGTGTGTGTGTGTGTGTGTGTGTGTGTGTGTGTGTGTGCGTGTGTGTGTGTGTGCATCCATGCATCTGTGTGCCCATTCCTGTGTTTGAGTGTTTGTGTTTGGGGGTGGCCCAAAAAAAGAGAGCCAGTTTGGGTAATTTGGCAACAGGCTTTTTCCTTTACAAAGAGCCATGCAGGAATCTGCTGGAGTCTCCTCCATCACAACAGCAGGATTTGGCTGCTACATCAATTCTCCCCTCACTAATTTATTAATTCCAAAGTTTTAATATTTGGCAGTTGGCAAATGATCACAAAACACATGTAAAGCGTTTCCCTTGGACTCTGAAGATTCATCTTCATTAAAAAGAGGTCAGGGATTAGATTTCATCCGTTATCTTAAAAATAAATCAATGTTTCTAATTTCAGGCATTCACTATACAACAAAAAAGATTGAGTGGGAATCGGCTTTGAAGTTGTGTGGTATGACACGCTCACTGTCTCATGACCATCACGGAGGTTTTGTCATTGCTATACACAGAGTAAAATTAGGCAAACTGAAAGGGAAAGGGAAAAGGGATACCTAGTCAGTTTCACAACTGAATGCATTCAACGGAAATGTGTCTCTCGCATTTAACCTGACCCCTTGGGTTCAAAGTTCAACGCTTAGGGTTAGGGTTACGTGTTAGTGAAAATAGGATTTGTATTTGTTTGGTCCCCACAAGGATAGTAAAACAAATGTGCGTTTGTGCCGCCAGCCGAACTGAAGCATGCTTCTTCCAGTATTTATATCTGACCTGAGTCCAGGTACTTCATCTTGTCAATCCAGGGATATGGAGTCCTAACCTACACCTCAGTTTTGCTAATACGTCCTCTCTATTAATGTTTCTGTTCCCACCTCTCCACTGCTCATTTAGCAAACGCTCTAATCGGAGCAATAAGGGTTTAACTTCCTTGCTGAAGGGAACAGGTAGCCTAGTGGTTAGAGCATTGGACTAGTAACCGAAAGGTTGCAAGATCATCTGTTGTTCTGCCCCTGTTGTTCTTTGACTCGAACCAGTGACTCTTCAAACTCTCTTAACCGCTCTCTTAACCGCTAGACTACCTGAGGCCCCGTTATTCACTGTCTCCACACATATGCTTCCCTATGTACCCCTCCATCAACTTGACTCATTTCTTATGGGTCTACCACCCACTCATTGTCTATCCATACTGTACCCTCTTCTCACGGATCCCTCAATCCCTGCCTGCTGTCCCAGCTACACCTCTGTAGAAGTGGGACGTTTTTTTACCTTTATTTAAGGCAAGTCAGTTAAGAACAAATTGTTATTTACAATGACAGCCAAACCCGGACGACGCTGGCACTCAAAGATATTTACTGGGCTGTCCTTAACCTGTAGCGTACTGAGCAGTTCAAGGAGGGTACACACTTTCCCTGGTACAGCTTTCCCAAACAGGTCCTGCAGAAAATGTTTCCTCTTGGTGGTGCCCCAACTCAGGAGCCAGCTCATTTCACAACGCTGCTACCTAGGAGAGTGGCAGGGGATCTCTGTCTGCAGCTGATTTCAGAGAGGTACAAGATACATTCTCCAAGCTGGGATGCACCAAACCCTGTGGTACTGACAGAAAGTCTGCCAGGCTGGGTGAAGACTAGCTGGACCGTGTGCAGAGCAAACCCTGTCCAGCAGTGTGGCTCAGTTGGTAGAGCATGGTGTGGGTTTGATTCCCACAGGGGACCAGTACAGGGGAAAAAAATTATGAAATGTATGATGTATGCATTCACTACTGTAAGTCGCTCTGGATAAGACCATCTGCTAAATGACTCAAATGTGAATGTAATGTTTACGTGTTTTGCTACTGGTGTTGGGGTAGCGTGTGTTGCTAGACATGATACCTACAATATCCCCTCCTCACTCACTCCTTACACTCACGGTCTCTCTCTCTCTCTCTCTCTCTCTCTCTCTCTCTCTCTCTCTCTCTCTCTCTCTCTCTCTCTCTCTCTCTCTCTGCCTCATTCTCTCTTTCTCTTCCACTCTGCCTCTCTCTCCCTTTCTCTCTCTCCCCCTTTCTCCCTCCCTCTCCCTCTATTTCTCTCCCCTGCCCCCCCTCCATCTCTCCACACACAAAAAAAACGGAAATTAAAAGAGCTGGAGGCTCTTATCTAGACAGGGGAGATGTAACATGTAACGGGTGCAACGGATGGGCTGGGTGGGGGAGAACACCTCCTGAGACAGGCTAAACCCCTGATCCCCTGGATAGTTGGCTGCTCTAGCCCTCCTACCAAGGCTTACCCTCCCTCAGCCCAACCTCGACCCAGCATGGGGGTCCAGGGGGATGTATAGGTCCTTAACACCCAGAGGACCCGTTCTAAGGAATTCTAAAGGCTGACATCTGTTACCTTGCTTTTTGATCAGGGGGTAGAAAAGAAGAGAGGAGGAGGCTCAGGTCTTTGGTCAGTTAAACACTGTTCCAGGTGTAAGAGAATACCGCAAGCCACCTCAAGCCACCTCAAGCCACCTCAAGCCACCGCAAGCCACCTCCAACAACACATGGTTTGTGTTTTTGTTTGTCGTTTACAATGTGGTGGAAATAAAAGGAGGGGATGGAGGAAAGGCGGAGAAGAGAGGGATTGGTTAGGGTTCTTTTCTGTGGGAGTGTAAATTCCCTCCTTTATTTCTCTGGGAGTCAGGGATAGATGGCGTGAGAGAGAGAGAGAGTGAGAGAGAGAGAGAGAGAGAGAGAGAGAGAGAGAGAGAGAGAGAGGAGAGAGAGAGAGAGGGAGGAGAGAGAGAGAGAGAGAGAAAGAGAGAAAGAGGAGAAAGAGAGAAAGAGGATGGTGTTTTTGACTAATTGTCATGGTCAACTGAACTCGAATGTCACAAGCATGAATTTCTCTTTGTATATTACTTATTGCTTTCCATTGCAAATGTATAGTTGGAGAGTTATCAAGTAGCATTCAGTTTAGGCTATTGCATTTGTATTTTGAATACCAAAAAATATACAAACTAAATTGATAACTGACATGGCAGTAAAACAAAAAAGATTTAAATGTTAAATACACAGGCCAGTTTATTAGGTACACCACCCCGTTCACGAAAAGGGGTTTGCTCCTACAGATAGTGGGTCATGTGGCTGTGGCTTGCTATATAAAGTAGGCAGACAGGCATCGAGGCATTCAGTTACTGTTCGATTGACCACTAGAATGGGCAAAATGAGTGACCTAAGTGACTGAGCGTGGTATGATCGTCGGTGCCAGGCACACCGGATTCAGTATCTCAGAAACGACCGACCTCCTGGCCTTTTCACACACGACAGTGTCTAGGGTTTACCAAGAATAGTGCGACAAACAACAAACATCCAGTCAGCGGCAGTCCTGTGGGCGAAAACAGCTCGTTGATGAGAGAGGTCAAAGGAGAATGACAAGAATCGTGCAATCTAACAGGCGGGCCACAAACAGGCAAATCGTGTGAGTGCCTTCAGAAAATATAGAAAATCCTCAAATTTTTCCACATTTTGTTGTTACAAAGTTGGATTAAAATTGATTTGTTAGTCATGCTTTTGTCAACGATCTACAGAAAATATTCTTGAACGTCAAAGCGGAAGAAAAATTGTAACATTCTTTAAAAAAAACACTAATATGTCTTGATTAAATACGTTTTCAACCCCCTGAGTCAATGCATGTTAGAAACACATTTGGCACCAATTACAGCTGTGAGTCTTTTTGGGTAAGTCTCTAAGAGCTTTACACACCTGGATTGTACAATATTTGGTCATTATTCTTAACAAAATTCTTTAAGCTCTGTCAAGTTGGATGTTGATCATTGCTAGACAGCCATTTCAGAGCCGATTTAAGTCAAAACTGTAAATAAGCTAATCAGGAACATTCAATGTTCTCTTGGCAAGCAACTCCAGTGTATATTTGGCCTTCTGCTTTAGGTTATTGTCCTGCTGAAAGATGAATTTGTCCACCAGTTTCTGTTGGAAAGCAGACTGAACCAGGTTTTCCTCGAGGATTTTGCCTGTGCTCAGCTCTATTCCGTTTGTTATTATCCTCAAAAAACTCCCTTGTTCTTGCCAGTGACAAGCTTACCCATAACATGATGCAGTCACCACTACGCTTGAAAATATGAAGAGTGGTGCTGAGTGATGTGTTTTACTGGATTTGCCCCAAACAGAACAGTTTGTATTCAGGACAAAAAGTCAATTTCTATGCCACATTATTTGCCAGTATTACTTTATTGCCTTGTTGCAAACAGGATGCATGTTTTGGAATAAGTGCATTCTGTACAGGCTTCCTTCTTTTCACTCTGTCATTTAGGTTAGTATTGTGGAGTAACTACAATGTTCTTGATCTGTCCTCAGTTTTCTCCTATCACAGTCATTAAACTCTGTAACTGTTTTAAAATAATTATTGGTCTCATGGTGAATTCCCTGAGTGGTTTCCTTTCTCTCCGTCAACTGAGTTAGGAAGGACGCCTGTATCTTTGTAGTGACTGAGTGTATTGATACACCATCCAAAGCCTAATTAAAGTAGAACAGACAGCATTTTAACTTCTTTGCTGATATGAAACAGATAATTATAATATCAGTCAAAATATATCAAATTCCCAGTTTATGCTTAGATCTCAGTTTTATAAAACAATTGTCAAACAAATAGACTGTCTGGCCCACAAATTTGTTATCTTTTTTCAATATGGCCCGTGCGACGACAGAGTTTGACACCCCTGGGCTAGCTTATCTATTTATGTAGCTATCTATTTATTTAGCAATATAAAAACACGGAGCCTAACGTTAGCTAGCTAGCTGTTGGAAGGATGTCATGTAAATAGAGAAGTGTGTGTTTTTTGGTGGCTACAGCTAGAGACACAGGTGTCATTTGGTTAGTTAGCAAGAAATGTATTGTTTTTTGGTGGCTACGGCTAGAGGTACAAATGTGAATCGCTTTGCTAGCTAGCTAGCTATGCTGAACTTGAATGGCTGTTGTCGTATCTCTTAGCTGCCAATGAAATGTATTTGGCATTGATCAAATGTGCGTGCAGTCAAGTTCTCATTCAGTTGTTAAAATATGGTTGGGGCAAGCATCCATTGGCAGGCAAGCTGCAGAAGGACGAACAGGCTACTATTACCCATCGTTCATCAGTGCAATGTTGACAGCCAACTAGCTGAACATTTTTTGACAAGGTTAATCTAATGTCCCCTTGTTAGATTTTATCTCATCTCGTTCTGACTAGCATTAACTTGTTGATGTTGTTGTTGTTGATATGCATAAACAACCGAGAGAGAGATAGCCTACCATGTAATGGTATGTAAGAGGACTCCTGTGGTATTGACATATTTGCAGAAATCCAGGTGTATTTGTGGCTTTTGGCGAATGAGTTCTAATGATCTAAAGTTGCGCTGTTGCTACTGCCTGTAAACACACAGTCCAGTTCAAAGTGAATGATGGCAGGGCCCTGTGGCAAATGGCTTATTTACATATAGGCCTACTGAAGATCTGATTGGCTATGGTGCACCAGTCTGCATAGACTCTGGTCCTGAACAAGACAGATGTAATTATTTGGTTTTATTTACTGCAGTGTCTATCCAAATGCACAGCCACTTTTCCACTCTATATTGCTATAGAATTTTCAGAAACGCATTACTCTACACCATTCTCAAACATTCTATTGTCACGTCCTGACCATAGAAATATGTTATTTTCTAGGGTAGAGTAGGTCAGGGCGTGACAGGGGGGTGTTTTTCTATGTTTTCTATTTCTACGTTCATGTTCTAGTTTTGTATTTCTATGTTGGTTTTGTTTGGGATGATCTCCAATTAGAGGCAGCTGGTACTCGTTGTCTCTAATTGGAGATCATACTTCAGTAGGGATTTTTTCCACCTGGGTTTGTGGGAGATTAATTTTGAGTCAGTGTATGTTTCACCTCTGTGTCACGGTTTGTTGTTTTGTCATTCAGTTTATTTATGTATTGCATAGTTTCACAGTTAAAATAAAATGTGAAACGACACACACGCTACACTTTGGTCCGCTCCTCCTTTTGACGACCGTGACATCTATGAAAATGTGGAAATGACCATATCTAAGTGCTCGCTTATCAGAAAATGTAAAAGAAAAGTCATATTCTTCCTGGGGGTGTATATGAACAGATTTTAATAAGAGTTTATGTTGCTAAAATGCTGTCAGTTCCACTTTTATACCTTCACCACGCTCAAAGGCTGATTCAGAGTCATCAAAAACAATGGAGGACCAAGTGTTTACAGAATCCACATACACATAAAAAGTGAAATACTGGCTAGAAGCATCAGAACCCCTAAAAAGGTAGTTCTAACCTTGAATATGACTGGGCAAAGTGCTAAGAATAGGACAGATATACTGTCTTTTGTTTTTTTTACCCTTTCTACCAATAGGTGCCCTTCTTTGCGAGGCATTGAAAAACCTCCCTGGTCTTTGTGGTTGAATTTGTGCTTTAAATTCACCAGGGACCTTACAAATAAATGTATGTGTGGGGTACAGAGATGGTGTAGTCATTAAAAATCATGTTAACCACTATTATTAGTACATGCAGTTTTTTGCTACTGAACATATTTAGGATTGCCATAACAAAGGGATTGAATACTTGACTCAAGACATTTCAGCTTTTTCTTTTTTATTAATGTGTAAAAAAAAATCTAAAAACATAACTGCACTTTGACATTTTGCGGTTTTGTGTGTAGACACACAATGTCAATTAAATCCTTTTTAAAATCAGACTGTAACAACAAAATGAGGAAAACGTCAATAAGTTGAATACTTTCTGAAGGCACTGTATTGTATATGAGTTATTTAAATTCTTTAGAGTCAAAAGATTTTCTTGATACCTGTTTCTCAGTTCCTTTTCATAAACTACTTTCAAAAGTTATTAAAATAAAAGTTTGTGGGAAACAATATATATGAAAATGAGTCTCCGTGTCAAAATCCTTTCTCCTCTAAGAAGCACATTGTCCTGTAAGCACCCCATATTGCTCAACTGATGAGGGGCTAATTCAGTTTTGGGGTTGATGGTAGGGTAGTCCACCATTTTGGCTTTCAGAAAGGCCTCCTATTTTGCGAGGCAGAGCTGTTTAATAGTTTCCCAGTGAGGTTGGCATGGTTACCGCCTGAGAAAAGCAGAGACTTAAATATTGTGACTGAATCTCCCAGAACCTGGTATAATCTCCGGCCAATCTCTGTATTAACGCCCAACTCCTGCCTGGCTCAGACTCCTGCCTGCCCCTCGCACAGCACAGCGCAAAGGTTTTTAGAACGGTTTAAGCCGCTAAAATGAGGGCCTCGTACATCATTCCCCATCAAAAGCCCCTCTTATTGCCCCAGACATGTGGCATTTGTCTTTTTAATTTAGAAAAAGAGTGAAATGAAGTGTAACTGTAGCTAGGCCACTGGTGGTGAACATGGGATGGGATTAGGAATGAATACTGTACTGGGGGGGGGGGGTGAGGTTTTGATACGGGGAATAAGAAAGAGAAAGTAAGGTGGGATGGAGGCTCTGTCTGTGGCTTATTTTCCTCTCACAAATCCCTGAAATGTGGGAAACTGTATCGGTGGCAGAGTGCTAACTTACTGCCTGTCGCTGCCTGATTAAAACAATATATTAAAACACCTGAACGAGTGCCTGAAAGACATCAAATATGTCCCAGATGGTACCCTATTCCCAATGTAGTGCACCACTTTTGACCAGGGTCCATACGGTGCTGGTCAAAATTAGTGCACTATAAATGGAATTTGGTGCTATTTGGGACATAGACATCTTCTAACTCCTGATAGCTACTGTATCAAACTCTCTGTTATTTATTAGTTGGCCCAGCCTAAAAGGTATTGGCCGGCAGTGAATTAAGGTGTTTTTTCTTCCTGCTATACCATAAATGATGATGTTTTTACACTGACAGGACAAACTGCTCTCTGTGTCACTATGCGGTGGATTGTAATGACCTCATCTTTAGTAGGGGAAGAGATTGATAAGAGAGTCTATAGACCTGTTTCAGTTGTGGTGGCAAGAAAAACACAGAAAGGACATTAGGTCCGGTGCATCGGTTTAAGATAGTATCTTCTTAATAGAGGAAGAAAAAAAACAGGGAGGGTGTCGAGGTGGCATGTGGATGAAGAGAGGGAGGAGGGAGAAAAGGAGGTTTAATAACAAAATCTCATCACTTTGTGGTGACATTGCTGGTTTATGGACGGGGTGTCCCCAGTAAATCCATTAAACAAATCACATTAAAAAGACGCCCCATTGATCTTTAATTAGCGAGTTGTTAATCGCATTTACGATGACGGCTCTATCTCTATCTACATGAGGGAATCATTACCACACACTACGGACACGTCCCAAACTATTGGGAAGTAGCCCTACTCAATGAGAGAGACTGTCTCATAAAGAAACTAACACTGAAGTAAGGTTAGGAGGTGACCTTAAACGGAACATTAATACTATACACCTGGACATAACCTTTGACCTTTACACCTTGCTGGGTCGTCCAGGTGGCAGGTGACATTCAGTCATCCTGGCTTTTTAGACTGTGTTGAGAAGTAAATGTCCATATCAGCTTGCCTATTGTTTCAGCTGTCTTCAATTCGTCTTCAATTGACACTGAGACACACTTGGTTTTACACCTTTCAACAGCTGAACTGTAAGATGGTCCAGGCAAAATAATCAGGTGTTATGTCCACAATAGAGATACATGGAGGGTTGGTGGGTGTCATCATTTCTGAATGCCAACAGTGGTCCATTACTCTGCTGGCCTTGACAAAAGTAGACAAACTCGTGAGAAAAGTATTTTGTTCACCAAATTCAGTCCTTCCACTAATGTTGACAATAGGCTACAATAAAACTATTCAACCTTCCTTGGTAATTCACTTGAGGAAGATGGCTGATTCATTGCTTTGCTACTAAACTGTTGAGAACTATGTTAAAGGTTTAAAAACTTGTGTTAAACACTCACACCTTGTCTACCTTTGAATAGTTGGACCATGTGTTGGTACATATTGAACTTTATTAACAGCAGCAGTCTGGTGAAATCAATTAATTCAGTTAAGTCTCTAAAGCCAAGCCTGAATGCAACACACAATGTGTACTCCATACTGTATACACTAATAACTGTTCTGCTCCCAAAAGCCACTCTGAGCATTGTTAAGAAAAGGTCCAAAGAACCTGACCCCTCCAGGCCTCTGTCTGTTAATGCCCATCTTCACTTCCTTACCATTAGCTCAGCCCAGATGTCAACGGAGAAGGTGCTGCTAAGACTTCAAGCTAGTGCTAAGCCGTTCAATTCGTTTTCAGCCTGTTTAGCCAGCCTGTTTAGCCAGCCTGTCTGATTGCAGATGTGGAGGGAGTCGAAAAATGAACACAGAAGGCTGTTGTATAAAATACCTGTCTCCGGATTACATCTTCAAACTAAGGGCAACATTGGCATCCGTGACAGTGAGGGAGAAGAGTTCAACCATGTATACAGGTAAGAGAGTCTAGTTAGCTACATTTTCATATATTATACGTTTCAAATTTAGTCAGAAAGTCATTTTCATTACAAGTTAAAGCCTACAGTTAGCTAGCTAATGTTATGTGTATGATCTGTGTAGTAATATTATTCATATCTCAGAGTCATTTGCTTTGCTAGCTATAGCCTAATGTTAGCTAGCTAGTGTGTTTTTACCTGAGACGGTAAGGTGAAGAACAACGTGACCTGCACCAAAGTCAGATTGGGATATAATGTTAGGCCAACGAGATAGTGTCAAAGTTCTAAAGTGCTCCAGTAGAATGCCCTGCTTTTATTTTGTCACACTCACTCCCGTAAGCTATTTTCTGTAATTAGCACTCCATTAACTTCTAAATAATGATCTTGTTGTTTGTTTTCCTGTAGAAATGAATGCAAATTAGCTACATTTAAGATGTTGTCAGCTATATGATATGGTCATTATTTGAACTGGCTAGCCAGGTAACTTAACGTTAGTTAGCTAAACAGTGTTTAGAAAGTTGCCTTTAGTTGCCTGGTTTGCTAGATTGACATATACTAAATTCAATTTTAAACTGATGGGTTTGTTGGTGTTAAAATACACCAGTTATACTATTTTGGACCACCAGGCTGCTGATTTCATGCAGCCTGTCGTTTTTGTCTTTATACTTTTTCATAACAACAACGACAAGTTTTATGTTGGACGACAATAGAATATTCATGATGTAACTGCGACAACTGTATGGCTACAGACATGTCGATAGACGAAGTATAAACCAGCCTTTAGTCTTGAAATCGTAGGTTTTTTTGTACACTACCATGCTCACTGTTTAGCACATGGCCTCACATGTGGATCCTTAAAGAGGTGGGTGGGGCTAAGGTTTAAGAGGGTGTGAAAGATGCTGAATGGGTGTAGTCAAAGAAGAGCTCCCCAGTAGGTGTAACAAAACATTCCAGGGCCATTTTCTCAAAAGTGGGGTTACAAGTTTATCTACTTTCAAAGTACAATTACTTTCCCATTGGTCCTCAACTGTAGTGTATGATACACCATTTTCTAGCACTGAGCCACTACGTTTATCCAAAAACATAACAAAAAAATGTATATGTGGGTGATCAATATATAGGCCTTTCTAGGAAATGTAGTAATCTACAGCCTAATCATAGGCCTATTTATGAAGTACACTTCCTTGGAAAGATAACTGCCCCGTGCTTCCCCGCCCATGCATAGCCTGTAGTCTACACTATCTAATTGAGACCACACACGCACCTGATTGCACAGGTATGGTTACTGAACTGGAAGCAGCAAGAATGATGACAGAGACACTTGCTATATTTTACATAGGCCTATTGGATATAGCCTATCTTGTAGGAGGACGATGTGCAGACAGAGACAAATAAATGGGTAATCAATATTTATTTAAGTCTGACAAACCTCCAAAGTTGATTTACAAACTGTATCAAGGGTTAATAGAGGCTTTTCCCAATGACACAAAACATGTAAAACAAAAATGTGAGGAAGACCTGGTAGAAGGTATAGATGCAGATATGTTTGAATCATCTCAGACATAAATTACTGCAGTTTAAGACCATCCATAGAAGGCACTATATGCCATTGAAACTGAATTACATGCACTCAGAAATGTCATTCCTCTGCTGGAGGTGTAAAACACAATAGGGACATATTTGCATATGTTATGATCTTGTGAAGGCTGGCTGAATTCTGGCAAAGAGTATGTTCTTTCGTCTCAGCATGTCTACGGATTCTCCCTTCTCCCTGTTTTTGATTGCTTTGAAATGTTGATACTGGAGACTTATCTGAAGAAACTGTGTAACCTAGCATTCAGAGTGACTAAGAAATCCATTGCCATTAATTGGATTGTTGCTTATCCTCCCACAATGTCAAGTTATGTATCACTAGCTTTGACTTATTACAAGATGAAGGGTATACTTGGCAACTTTCATAAGGTCTGAACACCTTATATGGAATACAGTACGACTAAAGGAGTCTGTATTTTGAAAACATGCCCTTGTCAGGGGATATACCTATTAAGGCAATACCTAGCTGCTGGGCAATATGTGTTTTTTTGTTGTTTTTTGTTTCCAAATCTTTCCTTTGGGAACTCAAAAAATGTAAGGTGGAAATTGGGAAGGAACTTGTGTTGGGAGAAAGTTGAGTTGTTGACTAGACTGGTGGGGGTCGTGCAGGTTGCTCAGGTTGACAGATCGTTATGGCGGAAATTTGATATGGAGGATATCTTAATAAAGACAATCAAAAGCCTATGAATTTTTCAAGAGTTGTTCATTTGTTAGGCTATTGGTTACAGTGAGGGAAAAAAGTATTTGATCCCCTGCTGATTTTGTATGTTTGCCCACTGACAAAGAAATGATCAGTCTATAATTTTAATGGTAGGTTTATTTGAGAGACAGAATAACAACAATAAAATCCACAAACACGCATGTAAAAAAAAATTATAAATTGATTTGCATTTTAATGAGGGAAATAAGTATTTGACCCCCTCTCAATCAGAAAGATTTCTGGATCCCAGGTGTCTTTTATACAGGTAACGAGCTGAGATTAGGAGCACACTCTTAAAGTGGAGTGCTCCTAATCTCAGCTTGTTACCTGTATAAAGGACACCTGTCCACAGAAGCAATCAATCAATCAGATTCCAAACTCTCCACCATGGCCAAGACCAAACAGCTCTCTAAGGATGCCACGGACAAGATTGTAGACCTACACAAGGCTGGAATGGGCTACAAGACCATCGCCAAGCAGCTTGGTGAGAAGGTGATAACAGTTGGTGCGATTATTCGCAAATGGAAGAAACACAAAAGAACTGTCAATCTCCCTCGGCCTGGGGCTCCATGCAACATCTCACCTCGTGGAGTTGCAATGATCATGAGAACGGTGAGGAATCAGCCCAGAACTACACGGGAGGATCTTGTCAATAATCACAAGGCAGCTGGGACCATAGTCACCAAGAAAACAATTGGTAACACACTATGCCGTGAAGGACTGAAATCTTGCAGCGCCCGCAAGGTCCCCCTGCTCAGGAAAGCACATGTACATGCCCGTCTGAAGTTTGCCAATGAACATCTGAATGATTCAGAGGACAACTGGGTGAAAGTGTTGTGGTCAGATGAGACCAAAATGGAGCTCTTTGGCATCAACTCAACTTGCCTTGTTTGGAGGAGGAGGAATGCTGCCTATGACCCCAAGAACACCATCCCCACCGTCAAACATGGAGGTGGAAACATTATGCTTTGGGGGTGTTTTTCTGCTAAGGGGACAGGACAACTTCACCGCATCATAGGGACAATGGACGGGGCCATGTACCATCAAATCTTGGGTTAGAAACCTCCTTCCCTCAGCCAGGGAATTGAAAATGGGTTGTGGATGGATATTCCAGCATGGCAATGACCCAAAACACACGGCCAAGGCAACAAAGGAGTGGCTCAAGAAGACGCACATTAATAAGGTCCTGGAGTGGCCTAGCCAGTCTCCAGACCTTAATCCCATAGAAAATCTGTGGAGGGAGCTGAAGGTTCGAGTTGCCTAATGTCTGCCTCGAAACCTTAATGACTTGGAGAAGATCTGCAAAGAGGAGTGGGACAAAATCCCTCCTGAGATGTGTGCAAACCTGGTGGCCAACTGCAAGAAATGTCTGACCTCTGTGATTGCCAACAAGGGTTTTGCCACAAAGTTCTAAGTCATGTTTTGCAGAGGGGGTCAAATACTTATTTCCCTCATTAAAATGCAAATCAATTTATAAGTTTAAAAACATTTTTTTAAGAAACAAAAATAGATTCTTAGCTAAGACAAGTTTCTCAAAGTACAGAGATATCCTTGGTAAAAACCTTCTTCAGAGCACTCAGAACCTCAGACAAGTTCACCTTTCAACAGGACAATGACCCTAAGCACACAGCCAAGACAATGCAGGAGTGGCTTCAGGACAAGTCTCTGAATGTCCTTGAGTGGCCCAGCCAGAGCCCAGACTTGAACCTGATCGAACATCTCTGGAGAGACCTGAACATGACAGAGCTTGAGAGGATCTGCAGAGAAGAATGGGAGAATACAGGTTTGCCAAGTTTGTAGCGTCATACCCAAGAAGACTTGAGGCTGTAATCGCTGCCAGAGGTGCTTCAACAATGTACTGAGTAAAGGGTCTGAATACTTATGTAAATGCAATATTTTCAGTGGGTTTTTACAAATAAATTAGCAAACATTTCTAAAAACACATTTTCTGGTTTGTCGTTATGAGGTATTGTGTGTAGATTAATGACAAAAAAAAACAATTTAATCAATTTTAAAATAAGGCTGTAACCTAACAAAATGTGGAAAAGTGAAGGAGTCTGAATACTTTCCAAAGGCACTGTAAAATACAGAAAAATCTCGTTTTCACACCTATTTAGAGACAAACTTCTTAGAAGAGAAGTTACTTTTTCTCCAAGCGAGAAAGAAAAGGGCAGTCTGCGTCTTTGCAAACCCTCTGAATGTTACACGTACGTTGTGGCAGTGACTGACAAAATAATATGCACCCATCGCTTTTGCCTGAGCGAAAATAAATAAATAAATAAAACCCACATAAAGGAGAGGATGCAGGCATGGGTACGTTTTGGGCTTTTTCTCTGTTCCCTTTTTAATCAGCAGAAGAAGAGTGACATGTCCAATCATAACAAAACATCAGCTGTTAAATGGGCTTTCGCAATCACTGTCAACCAGCTGCCATTAAAGATGAGCCCTTCCTGGACATCAATCAGCATTTATAGGCCTGATTTTTTTATTCATTATTTAATTATATACTATTTATTTTTTCTTTAACAATTGAAGTGTTTGCACTTTGTGTTGCATGCGCTCCCTTAATTATACATTGTTTTCAATCAAATTGCTGTTATGCACATGTCAGGAGACATGTTTTGTTATTCATGTAGATAGTTTTTTGGGGAGGAATAACGTTTGTTGAGTTAAGATGTTTTAAGTCTCTGATGAAGTATAAAACACAACTATCACAACTTGAAAGTGTCAACGCTCTGTTCTAGTAACCACAAAGAAAATGTGGTCAAAGTAAACTGTAGTACTGTACAAAATAAAGGCACAAACCCAACTCACTTTGTAATCCAACGTTGAAACAGACAAATAATGATCTGCTTTCTAATTTTGCATTGGGTACATTTGATGAATGAAAAAATATATTTATACAAAAATCCTGTTTAAAAGTGGCAACCCCACTGTATAAATTATATGGCAAATAACAAGTGTGGAAATCTTAAATTATTTTCTCAAATTAAGCGCATTAGCCATGAAATTAGTTGCTTTCATTTAAGAAGCCATGCAATCCAATTTGAGATGCTGCATACTGTACTGTACATCTCCTTCGATTTGACAATGATCTTCTGGAACTGAACATGCAAGAAGGAAATGAATGGGTCACCTATGTATAGAGAAATAAGTCCTCCTTTGAGTGTGAATGGAATGGAAGATTAGCCAGGCTTAGTCATGATACTCATCAACAGCCAACATTCACTCAAACAACCAACGCTGATATACTGTATATTGGAGAGAGTAGAGTAAGCCATTATGTAAACTTTATTAAACTAGCATAGTATTGTCATGTAATCAGTGAGATGTTGGGTATCGTCATTAGATTATGAAAACTTGCTTACTGGTTAAAGGGCAGGGAAGTCTTTCTACCAAATTTTCGAACATAACACCCACAAATAAAATTGGTGCATTCTATCAATCAACATGTCATACATTTGACTCTATCTTGATAGCAGCAGAATATCAGTTTAGTTGCACTTTGACCATCACTGAGATAAATGTACTTAAAATCGATATCTAACTGGTTATCTATTTATTGGATCATGGGTTCGGACACATATTTAGGCACGTACAGTACATACAGAAACATTTGGCAAAGTATGCTGAAGGCGGTCCAAGCAGGTTCGGTTTAACCTGCAGGGTTCAGGTGCTCCAACAGGTGTGTCATGTCAGGAGGAATCCAACCTGCAGGGTTCAGGTGCTCCAACAGGTGTGTCATGTCAGGAGGAATCCAACCTGCAGGGTTCAGGTGCTCCAACAGGTGTGTCATGTCAGGAGGAATCCAACCTGCAGGGTTCAGGTGCTCCAACAGGTGTGTCATGTCAGGAGGAATCCAACCTGCAGGGTTCAGGTGCTCCAACAGGTGTGTCATGTCAGGAGGAATCCAACCTGCAGGGTTCAGGTGCTCCAACAGGTGTGTCATGTCAGGAGGAATCCAACCTGCAGGGTTCAGGTGCTCCAACAGGTGTGTCATGTCAGGAGGAATCCAACCTGCAGGGTTCAGGTGCTCCAACAGGTGTGTCATGTCAGGAGGAATCCAACCTGCAGGGTTCAGGTGCTCCAACAGGTGTGTCATGTCAGGAGGAATCCAACCTGCAGGGTTCAGGTGCTCCAACAGGTGTGTCATGTCAGGAGGAATCCAACCTGCAGGGTTCAGGTGCTCCAACAGGTGTGTCATGTCAGGAGGA
>NC_042981.1:15195034-15212927 GCF_901001165.1 Salmo trutta
AAATGATGTCTGAGTGTTGGAGTGTGAGCCTGGCTATGAGTAAATAAAAAAACAAGAACTATTTGGTATCTGTTTTTCTTAATCTAAGGAATTGGAAATGATTTATACTTTTTTAGCAATTACATTGACTTTTGGTACTTCAGTATATTTAAAACCAAATACTTTTAGAGTTTTACTCATGTAGTGTTTTACTGGGTGACTTTCACTTTTACTTGAGTCATTTTCTATTAAGGTATCTTCACTTTTACTCAAGTATGACAGTTGGGTCGTTTTCCACCACCGCTTTCACCCCATGTTGTTGCAGCAAGACCATAAACAAATAAGGTAGACAACGTTGGCTGTATAACATTTTTGTCTTCCATTGGTGTTGTGGGTGGGAATTGGATATAGCTTGTGTAAGGGAAGAAATGTGGTTGGAAAATGTTAGCATGTGTGTGTCTCAACTTAACCTGTTGGGGCTAGGGGGCAGTATTTGCACGGCCGGATAAAAAACGTACCCGATTTAAACTGGTTACTACTCTTGCCCAGAAATTAGAATATGCATATAATTAGTAGATTTGGATAGAAAACACTCTAAAGTTTCTAAAACTGTTTGAATGGTGTCTGTGAGTATAACAGAACTCATATGGCAGGCCAAAACCTGAGAAGATTCCATACAGGAAGTGCCCTGTCTGACAATTTGTTGTCCTTCTCTTGCATCTCTATCGAAAATACAGCATTTGTGCTGTAACGTGACACTTTCTAAGGCTCCCATTGGCTCTCTAAAGCCGCCAGAAAGTGGAATGGGGTGTCTGCTGTCTCTGGGCGAAGAACAGCAGCAGAATTTGTGAGTGGTCAGGCTGGGGACATTGACACTGGAGATGCGCGGTCACAAGACTACTCCATTTTTTTCTTTCAGCCTTTGAATGAATACAACGTTGCCCGGTTGGAATATTATCGCTATTTGACGAGCCCAAGGTAACAGCGATTACTGTTGCTCCTAGTGACCGGTTTCCACATAATCTCCCAACGTCCACAGACATAGATGGACGTCGAATACTGACTTGTATCACAGGTGATCTGGCTGGGATTTTAGCACTTTAGCAAGCCTTTATTCATATTAACAATCTGATTTATTGAATTATCAATGTGGTCTATATTAAAGGGCACTTAATTTAATATAACAGGCATTTAAAATTCAATATTGGTGCACAATTTCTACTTAAAATATCAAAGGGACTTAAAACGCACTCTTTTTGTGGAATGACCCTGCTATCAGACGGGAGTGAGATCTGTGTTGTTAATCACCGCCAGGTCTGTCGCCATGACAGTATCACTACTTTAATTTTGTTTCAGAGGTGGCCCAGGATGAAGGGTACCTTTAAACCAGATTAACATTTTCCAGTGTATTACATAAGCAAACACAGGGCCTTGATCATGATTAAAATTAAAATAAAAAGATTATCGCTCCCAGCCTGCCTGCCTGCCGAATGATGAACCCTAAACAATGAAAGAGAAAGAAGGAGAGAAAAGGAGAGGTGAGGGAAAAGGACAGGGTGAGATAAGTAGAGAGAGATGTTTCGGAGAATTCTTCTCTCTCTAGTTTCTTTGTTCTTATAAACGTTTGGGCCACCTTTGTAGATTCTTGGTGGCCATGTTTTGTGTGGTTGTGCTGAAGAAGCAGTACAGAGTTTACTTTCCCATTCAAGGTCACAAAGATTTTACTAAGGTTTCTTAACTTATCCCAGCAACATTCTGTACACGGTTCCTTGGTCCTTCCTGCAAATGGTATGTTTAACTTGTGTACTGAATTTTCAGCCTTTATACATGTACATACATTTAAAACCCAAACCATACACAGAGAGCAATTTTATGCACCATAATGTCTGAACCATATTGCATGCTAATTCACAGCAGTCTCTTTCCTCCGGCCTTTCTGTCCATACTAAGACTGAACCCTTAATAACACACACGACTCCCGGTGCTCTCTCCTCTGATGCTGTCTAGCTCCAGCATTAACCCTCCCCACCATCCTCCCTAAGCCCAACTCCTGCCTGGCATTCCCCCACACACACCCAAGCAACCTGGACTGCTCCAGCAGACACTGCCCCCTCCCTCCATCCCGCCATCCCTCCATCATCCATGTTAATGATTACCCGCTAAGGCCCCCTCTTTGTGAAAAAAGGGGATAATTGGCTATCATTGTCTCCCCCAGCCCTGGTGCTGTTTGGAGCCTCAATGGTGGAGGAAGTGGCCAAATGCCCGGTTATCGCACTTAAAGCCCACTAATTAGACTGAACCTGAGGACAAGTGCCCCACACAATGCAGGAAAAGGGCAATTAGTGCTAAAGCCCCCCGTCCCACACACACACACGCACACATGCACACACACACGCACACATACACACATACACACACACACACAAACACACACACATACAAATAAAGGTTCATATGGAGAACCTTATGGACAACAGCCCTATCTCCACCCTTCGTCACACACACACACACTTTACACCTAACCACAGCTTAAATGCATTACAAGGCATTAATGTCCCATTCCTTTGTAACATACTGTATATATCACATCTCTATCACTTCCTAAATACCCCTGTATTCTATATAGATATGATGAATGTGTTAAACATGGATATTCACATGTTTTAAGAAAGACCTTTGTACCCTTAGTGTATAGTTGAACACAAACAACACGCTAACAGAAAGATATGTGTTGTCATGAACAGATTACTGATTTGCACCTTACAAATGCAGGGGTTCATTAAGTATTATAATGACTGTAGAACGAAGGCGGGATATGCCTGGGGGAATAATTGCTATATCCGTGAATTAATTCAAGCCCTCCATACTGTGTATTAACTTCACAATTTTGACAATGAAGCTTTTTATATACAGTTGAAGTTGGAAGTTTACATACACTTAGGTTGGAGTCATTAAAACTAGTTTTTCAACCACTCCACAAATTTCTTGTTAACAAACTATAGTTTTGGCAAGTTGGTTAGGACATCTACTTTGTGCATGACACAAGTAATTTTTCAACAATTGTTTACAGACAGATTATTTAACTTATAATTCACTGTATCACAATTCCAGTGGGTCAGATGTTTACATACACTAAGTTGACTGTGCCTTTAAACAGCTTGGAAAATTCCAGAAAATTATGTCATGGCTTTAGAAGCTTCTGGTAGGCTAATTGACATAATTTGAGTCAATTGGAGGTGTACCTGTGGATGTATTTCAAGGCCTACCTTCAAACTCACTGCCTCTTTGTTTGACATCATGGGAAAATCAAAAGAAATCAGCCAAGACCTCAGAAAACAAATTGTAGACCTCCAGAAGTCTGGTTCATCCTTGGGAGCAATTTCCAAACACCTGAAGGTACCACAGTCATCTGTACAAACAATAGTATGCAAGTATAAACACCATGGGACCACGCAGCCGTCATACCGCTCAGGAAGGAGACACATTCTGTCTCCTAGAGATGAATGTACTTTGGTGCGAAAAGTGCAAATCAATCCCAGAGCAACAGCAAAGGACCTTGTGAAGATGCTTGAGGAAACAGGTACAAAAGTATCTATATCCACAGTAAAACGAATCTTATATCAACATAACCTGAAAGGCCGCTAAGCAAGGAAGAAGTCACTGCTCCAAAACCGCCATAGACTACGGTTTGCAACTGAACATCGGGACAAAGATCGTACATTTTGGAGAAATGTCCTCTGGTCTGATGACACAAAAATAGAACTGTTTGTGTCACGTCTTGACCAGTAAAGGGGTTGTTTGTTATTGTAGTTTGGTCAGGCCGTGGCAGGGGGTGTTTGTTCTATGTGTTTCGGGGTTTGTTGGGCAATGTTTTATGTTAGTCTATTTCTGTGTCTAGTTTATCTATTTCTATGCTTAGTTTATTGGTTTGACCTTCAATTGGAGGCAGCTGTTTCTCTTTGCCTCTAATTGAAGGTCCTATTTAGTAGGGGTGTTTTTTCATGGGTTTTGTGGGTAGTTGTTCCGTATTGTGTAGCTGTGTGCCTCACAGGACTGTTTCTTTGTCGTTGTTTTTTGTATTAAGTGTTTCGTTTTCTTCTCAATAAATAAGAAGATGAGTTTTCACATTCCTGCTGCGCCTTGGTCCCATCTTTACGACGAACGCGACAGTTTGGACATAATGACCATCGTTATGTTTGGAGGAAAAAGGGGGAGGCTTGCAAGCCAAAGAACACCATCCCAATCGTGAAGCACGGGGGTGGCAGCACCATGTTATGGGGGTGCTTTGCTGCAGGAGGGACTGGTGCACTTCACAAAATAGATGGCATCATGAGGCAGGAAAATTATGTGGATATATTGATGCAACATCTCAAGACATCAGTCAGGAAGTTAAAGCTTGGTCGCAAATTAGTCTTCTAAATGGACAATGACCCCAAGCATACTTCTAAAGTTGTGGCAAAATGGCTTAAGGGCAACAAAGTCAAGGTATTGGAGTGGCCATCACAAAGCCCTGACCTCAATCCCATTGAAAATTTGTTGGCAGAACTGAAAAGCGTATGCGAGCAAGGAGGAATACAAACCTGACTCAGTTACACCAGCTCTGTCAGGAGGAATGGGCCAAAATTCACCCAACTTATTGTGGGAAGCTTGTGGAAGGCTACCCGAAACGTTTGACCCAAGTTAAACAATTTGACGGCACTGCTACCAAATACTAATTGAATGTATGTAAACTTCTGAACAACTGGGAATGTGATGAAAGAAATAAAAGCTGAAATAAATCATTCTCTATTATTCTGACATTTGACATTCTTAAAATAAAGTGGTGATCCTAACTGACCTAAAACAGGGAATTTTTACTCGGATTAAATGTCAGGAATTGTGAAAAACTGAGTTTAAATGTATTTTGCTAAGGTGTATGTAAACTTCCGACTTCAACTGTCCTTCCCCAGAGTCAGATGATTTTTATGTCTCTGTGTGCAGTTTGAAGGAAGTTGCTAGCTAGCATTAGCGCAATTCCTAACTAGTGTTAGCGCAATGACTGGAATTATATGGTAACTGCTAGCATGCTAGTAGATACCATAGACTTCCATTCGGTGCACTAAAGCTAGTTAGCATTGGCTCGTGAAACTACCTCTAACTTCCTTCATACTGGATACAGAGACATACAAATGATATCCATGAGTTCATCTGACTCTGGGGAAGTAGATAAAGGTCTTTGTTGCCAAAATCCTGAAGTATCTCTTTAAACAATTTAAAAGCCATATCAGATATCAGTGATGTTCAAATAACCTAACACTCGTTCTCTCTTTTCAAATGTTTTTATTTTCTTTTTTCACAACGACAGGAAGAGACAGAATAGTGACATTATTTACATCCAAGCTTATTCAAATGCATTTGAGATTAATCTGTAGGAGCGGAGAGCATTCGCCATTAAAATGGAGACCTTTTAGCATGGCAATGACGAATCAAGCGTCCTTACATGTATTTACATTATTCATGAGGCTATTATCAACTACTGCTTCTCTATGGTGTGTTAACATGTATTAAGAGTGATTTTGGGAGATGCTGGTGCACGGTGAATGGGTTTACATTACCCAGCCAGCTAATAGGGTTGAGTGAGCGAATTGCAGGAACAAACTTCATGCAGTTCATACCCTTGTAACTATAATGTCATTCTATGGAGGTGCAAGACTTTAAAATCCCAGTGCATTTAGGACGATTTTGTGTACATCTTAGTAATCAATTTCATTGGGTTTTAAAAGAAGCAAATGAACTGTGCTTGAACTAGCAACTATAAAATTGAGTGACACTACAATTTCACACGTCAATGATTAGGAACAGAGACCACATTTAACAAACCAGTGAATAAGAAAAGTAAGAAGTACTGATGTGACTTAGCGTTGTATGTTGTGTTGCGTTAAACAGGAAGTTTCAACAACATCTTAGCAGTTCCAAATCCTTCATGTTAGATTTCACACCAAAACTCACATTCTCTATCGAACGGAAAACAGTTGTAGATGAGAACTGCAGTGTCTCATTGTACTGTTACCTCTTTAATGAACAACTTATGTTTAGCTTTGTTTCCCTCTTCAACTTCTCTGCATCCCAATTGGCACCCTATCCCCTATATCGTGCACTACTTTTGACCAGTGCCACACTAATGTACTAAATAGGGAATAGGATGTCATTTGGGATGCAGCTTGTGTTTAGCTTTGTTTCTCTCTTCATCTTCCTCTCTAAGTCTCTGTCCTTTTCTACCTGACATTTCTCACCAAGTCAATCAACACCTCAGGACGACGGCGTCACGGCAACAGCTGATGTGCCTCTATGGTGACTTTAACAGCTTTAACAACTCTGCAGCTATCAGAGACTGTTGAGATCTTCTGTGGTGCCAGTCACAAGACCTGCAAACAACCACATCTGTATGATGCAGGTGATTTTAACTCTGCGAGTTCCCGTCAAAGAACCTGCAAACATCCACATGCAGGTGATTTTATGATGTGATATGCCTGGTAACAGTCAGCTCGGAGTAGTCATCTGGAATAAGTCATTATAATATCTATTGTTATCATATCATCATTTTGTTTATACTATACATACTATACATACCAACAAAAAATGAACTTAAGGTCCCCAAAATGCTAGGGCTGGCTCTGAATGTGTAGGTATGGATGTGGGTACGCAGACCCGAGAGCCACTTTGGCCCCTCATGATGAGTTCATTGCATGTGTTAACTTCATGCAAGAAATAGGCAGCCATGATGATACCCACAGACAAACAAACAGGCAGAGAGGGAGAAGTGCCTCTACAAGCTCAGAGTTATAGACTGATGATCTGTCATAGCGTGAACACAACTACATGATCAAATCAAATGTTATTTTGTCACACCTTTTGGTGAAATGCTGACTTACAAGCCCTTAACCAACAATGCAGTTTTAAGAAAAATAAGTGTTAAGTAAAAAATAGATAAGTAAAAAATAAAAATAACAATAGATAAAGAGCAGCAGTAAAATAACAGTAGCGAGGCTATATACAGGGGGTACCTGTACAGAGTCAATGTGGAGGCTATATACAGGGGGTACCTGTACAGAGTCAATGTGGAGGCTATATACAGGGGGTACCTGTACAGAGTCAATGTGGAGGCTATATACAGGGGGTACCTGTACAGAGTCAATGTGGAGGCTATATACAGGGAGTACCTGTACAGAGTCAATGTGGAGGCTATATACAGGGGGTACCTGTACAGAGTCAATGTGGAGGCTATATACAGGGGGTACCTGTACAGAGTCAATGTGGAGGCTATATACAGGGGGTACCTGTACAGAGTCAATGTGGAGGCTATATACAGGGGGTACCTGTACAGAGTCAATGTGGAGGCTATATACAGGGGTATCTGTACAGAGTCAATGTGGAGGCTATATACAGGGGGTACCTGTACAGAGTCAATGTGGAGGCTATATACAGGGGGTACCTGTACAGAGTCAATGAGCGGTTCACAGGTTATTCGAGGTAAATTATGTACCTCGACTAACCTGTGCCCCCGCACAAACAAACAGGCATGGTCTGTAGGTAGTGTTAAAGTGACAATGCAAAGATAATAACCAGAGAGTAGCAGCAGCGTAAAAGAGGGGGTGGGGAGGGGGGGACAATGCAAATAGTCTGGGTAGCCATTTGATTAGCTATTCAGGAGTCTTATGGCTTGGGGTAGAAGCTGTTAAGAAGCCTTTTGGACCTAGACTTGGCGCTCCGGTACCGCTTGCCGTGCAGTAGCAGAGAGAACAGTCTATGACTAGGGTGGCTGGAGTCTTTGACCATTTTTAGGGCCTTCCTCTGACATCGCCTGGTATAGGTCCTGGATGGCAGGAAGCTTGGCCCCAGTGATGTACTGGGCCGTACGCACTACCCTTTGGGGTGTTTTTGAGGATCTGAGGACCCATGCCAAATCTTTTCAGTCTCCTGAGGGGGAATAGGTTTTGTTGTGCCCTCTTCAAGACTGTCTTGGTGTGTTTGGACCATGATAGTTTGTTGTTGATGTGGACACCAAGGAACTTGAAACTCTCAACCTGCTCCACTAGAGCCCCGTCGATGAGAATGGGGGCGTGCTTGTCCTCCTTTTCCTGTAGTCCACAATCATCTCCTTTGTCTTGATCACGTTGAGGGAGAGGTTGTTATTCTGGCACCACACGGCCAGGTCTCTAACTTCCTCCCTATAGGCTGTCTCATCATTGTCTGTGATCAGGCCTACCACTGTTGTGTCGTCGGCAAACTTAAAGATGGTGTTGGAGTCGTGCCTGGCCGTGCAGTCATGAGTGAACAGGGAGTACAGGAGGGGGCTGAGCACGCACCCCTGTGTAGCGTTAGGGCAACAAACAAAACATGCACCCCTTGGGGTCCCGAGGACCGAGTTTGGAAACGCTGGTCCAGAAAATGTATTTCAGGTGTTAATTTCATGGAGGTGAGAGGCAGCCATTAAGATATGTTTTTTTAAAATCATTTTGTAGAGTGGAGATTGATTCATTTCAGTTTGACCTTTAATGCTGACCTTTAACATTTTTTTTTTTACAGTTTTTAACTGTGTATGTTGCTGGTTATTATTACGGTATAGTAACTGTATTATAAGTTGAAAATATAATGTTATATTTCAAAGCATACAGTATGTAGAACAGCAGTATTAACAACAACAGTGAGAGAAATATTAGGAAATGAATTATACAGTAGCAGAGAAAGAGTACAAAATATTTGTTTAATTGAATATATCCACATTAACAGTCACACTGGTATTCAGTACAGTATGAATGGCCATGTCCCAATGTCCCCCTTAGCCTTGTAAAATTTCCCATTTGTAAGTTAATATTTGTCTTTATGCTTTTCTCGAAAGTCTAGAATTGAGCATTTACACTTGTTTTTCAACAACATTTCTGGGGACCTGCCCTCGGATCCCTTTTTCTTAACTTGGTCCCCCCCAATGTCAGAGTTGCTCCTACGCCCCTAACCTCTGGGCACTCCCAGACCATATGAATAAATGTGCCAGGAGCACACCGGGGGAAGAGCGTACAAACAGGGAGTTTTTGGAGAGTCACATAACTCATGTGGGCCAAATTGTAGCAGGTAATTTGGTGATCTGGATTTCTTGAAGAAAATGTAATATTGGACCAGACAGTACTCCATTTAATATCTAGTGCTGGTATATGTTTTCTCCATGTGGAATAGATTGGTAAATGGTGCTATGTTGCTTTGAGTAGGAATATACTGAATAACATTTGGAGACTGCCCTTACCCTTACTGTCATTATTTTTTAAATAGGATGAGATTCTACACACATACAAAAAAGGTGCTATCTAGAACCTAAAAGTGTCGATTTAAACCCCAGGGTACTTCGTAAGCCTGGAGAGCCAAACAAAGCAGCAAATAAAAGAGAAGTGAATAATCAGGCAAATCGTATTGCTTTTTCATGTCTTGGAATGCACATATGTGTGGATAAAATAACAGGGGAAGCCAGAACTTATGTGTTGTGATAACTGCGTTGTTTGCTCTATAACCTTCATATGCCTTGACACCCTGTGATATATAGGCCTATAGGTAGAAACAATAAGAAGACAGTGGCAGAATAAATTCAACCACACCTTTGTTTCATCACAAAACTGGAGAGCAACATCTGTCCGGTGGAGTCCAAGAAGCATATAGCATGTAACAGACATGAGCTACAGCATGGTCAATCAAGTTAATGGTCCCACCATTTTCAGACTACTAAACAATTATTGATTTAGAACCATGGAGAGTTACCGCAAGTCGTAAAGAAAATGAGCTGCCTTCACTATTCCAACACCATTTCAACTTCAAAATGTTAACATCATCAAATCACCTCTGCTTAGTCTAATACAATGACAACTAAAAGATACCGAAAACAATTTAGTCCAATCAACGTAAGGTAAATATGATGTGGCTGTCCATGCTTCTGATTTCTGTGTGTGTGTGTGTGTGTGTGTTTGTTTGTGCAAATAGAAAAAACATGTTGACTCCCCCTAATTATAGAGAAACACCAATGCCATCCTCCTCTCTTTCATGTTGACGAAACGGTCGATCACTCTGTCATACAGTACACGCTTTCATTTTTTGTTGTCCTAGACTACCTGACTAAAATGCTTGCTCCCTAGTCTAACATCCTTTCATGGGCAACGATTACCCAGCTAGATACCATTAGCCTTCAACATCTAGCTACATATTGAATTTCCATCCTCTCAGGTCAGAGGCACAATGTTATGAACTAATGGTTGGATCAGAATCGCCGCTATAAATCACTGGGACAGTACAGACAATTAAGTAAAATCACAAGTACAAATCCCTATCTCCACAAATGGCTAATTTAGGAAGGGCCAATTTTAGCTAGCTATAGAAGAAACAATTCAAATTGTTTCTGTCATGATGTATGCTCTCAATGCGATTTGATAGGAGTGACGCCAAATCCAGGATGGCTACCCTTCACACTTTTTTTGGGTGTGCCAGGTCCATTCACAGTTTAGCGCAACGCTGATTGGCTTTTATTTTATACCTTTTTTATCAAGTAAGGCCAGATGCTCGCTGGCTTCCGTTGGGCTACACATATAGAGACAGAGGGGCGCTGTTAGCTCACTCGGATGCTTTCTCTGGTGAGATACATTCAGCCTCTTGAAATTGAAGGAAAATTATGAAACAGAGAGATGGAAGATAAATTGTTTTATCAGTTTTTTTCTTGCTACGTTTTTTGGTGCCAAGGCTTCCCTTGGGATCAATGAATACACACCAGTGCAACTGTCCACAATGTCAGCACCTTATTGGCTCTGGTCAAACGTAGTGCACTATGTATGGAATAGGGTGCCTATTTGGACGATGTTGTCTACTGTGGTATCAATGTAATCTGCTGCCAGATGCACAAGATTGTTATCTTAATAATGACCATCAAAATGATATTTCAATGTTGAGATCGCACTGGCAGGCAGGCAGTTCCCCCAAGGGAGGGAAAGTGCTTTGTACAGGCAGACATACTGCTCCTAGATGTTATCCACCACTCAGACAGCGATATCAGATCTGCCTCGGAGGATGTGTGGCTTCTGAAAACAGAGCTGGCGAGGAACAAAAACATCCTAGAGTAACTTCCAGGACAACCAGTAGAGGACACAGACACATGAAAACCTCCCTGTCCATATAGATGTGAAAAATGTATCTTTGTCTGTCTTTGTCCCTGACTCTGTGTCTCTCTATCTGTCTCTGTCTGCCTGTCTCTCTCCCTCCCTCCCTCCCTCTCTCTCTCTCTCTCTCGCAATTCAATTAAGGGGCTTTATTGGCATGGCAAACATGTTTACATTGCCAAGCAAATGAAACAGATAATAAACAAAAGTGAAATAAACAAAAAATGAACAGTAAACATTACACTCACAAAGTTCCAAAAGGAAAATAAATTTCAAATGTCATATTATGTCTATATACAGTCTCTCTCTCTCTCTCTCTCTCTCTCTCTCTCTCTCTCTCTATCTCTCTCTCTCTCTCCTCTCTCCTCATCTCTCCTCTCTCTCTCTCTCTCTCTCTCTCTCTCTCTCTCTCTCTCTCGCTGGCAGAAACACAGTTCTCCCAGGGACATGGCTTGCAGGATTATACTACTGTGCATGCAAATCATTATACCACTTTTTTTTTACATGTCTAATACTGTACATGCCTCTGAAACCTTTGGGGCGATGAAACCACAAACAAACACACACACACGCTGTCATACACTTGCCAAAAACAATGTGCAGTGGCGTACTGAGAGATCAGGCCATGGAATAAAGTCATAATTAAACAAGTCTACACTTGATGAGAACAGATTGTAGATTCCTGGGGTCTCGTTATGTTAACCCAACAAGTTGGCTCTTTAGTTAATGACCTTATAAAAACAGACTGGAGTAAACATACGTACCCAAAGATAGGATGAAAATATAGACAGTATATATAGTGGATGAACATGTGTCCATTGTCATGATTATAATGACTCAGACGTAGATCACACCATTGAAAGGAGGAAGAGAGAGAGAGGAGAAAGGAGGAAGAGAGAGAGAGGAGAAAGGGAGAGAATGAGAAGAAGACATGAAAAAATATGTAGATAAGAGAAGAGGGAAGGAGGGACAGGAGGAGGGAGGGAAGAAAGAAAGAAAGAAAGAAAGAAAGAAAGAAAGAAAGAAAGAAAGAAAGAAAGAAAGGAGGGAAGGAGGGAAGGAAAGAGGGAAGGAGCGAGGGAGGGAAGGGGAGGGACAGGGGCAGGGGGAGAGAAGGAGGAAGCGAAGGAGTGAGAGGAGGGAAGGAGTGAAGGAATGGCAAGGGAGGGAAGGAGCGAGGGAAGGAGGGAAGGAAGGGGGAAGGAAGGAGCGAGGGAAGAAGGGAGGCCTATTTATCACTCTAATTACAGTCGCCGGATCAGAGGCCTGGTGCGTTGCGGGACGTTCTGACTCAGGGAAACTTCTCCTGCGGAGGTCGCCTAGCTAGGCAGCCTGGCTGAATATTAATAGAGGGAAGGAGGGACATGGGGATGCCTTTTATTAGAGAGACTAATGGTACACTTGAGTAAACCTCCTTTCTCTCTGTCTCTCTCTGTCTCTCTCTCTTCCTCTCTTGTCTGTGCTCTGTTTTGAAAGGATGTGTGAGATGTAGAGTGGACATGGGCAGGTCAGATGATTCAGATCTTAATATCACACACTGCCAGGCAGAAAGCTGAGGGGGTTAACCCTTCACATGCCCAGGACTCTACTGTGTATCAGGGACTGTACTGTGTACCAGGGACTCTACAGTGTATCAGGGACTCTACAGTGTATCAGGGACTCTACAGTGTATCAGGGACTGTACTGTGTATCAGGGACTGTACTGTGTACCAGGGACTCTACTGTGTATCAGGGACTCTACAGTGTATCAGGGACTCTACAGTGTATCAGGGACTGTACTGTGTACCAGGGACTGTACTGTGTACCAGGGACTCTACTGTGTATCAGGGACTGTACTGTGTACCAGGGACTCTACAGTGTATCAGGGACTCTACAGTGTATCAGGGACTGTACTGTGTATCAGGGACTGTACTGTGTATCAGGGACTGTACTGTGGTATCAGGGACTCTACAGTGTATCAGGGGACTGTACTGTGTATCAGGGACTGTACTATGTACCAGGGACTGTACTGTGTATCAGGGACTGTACTGTGTACCAGGGACTCTACTGTGTATCAGGGACTGTACTGTGTACCAGGGACTCTACAGTGTATCAGGGACTCTACAGTGTATCAGGGACTGTACTGTGTATCAGGGACTGTACTGTGTACCAGGGACTGTACTGTGTATCAGGGACTGTACTGTGTACCAGGGACTCTACTGTGTATCAGGGACTGTACTGTGTATTAGGGACTGTACTGTGTACCAGGGACTCTACAGTGTATCAGGGACTCTACAGTGTATCAGGGACTGTACTGTGTATCAGTGATTGTACTGTGTACCAGGGACTGTACTGTGTACCAGGGACTCTACTGTGTACCAGGGACTCTACTGTGTATCAGGGACTGTACTGTGTATCAGGGACTGTACTGTGTATTAGGGACTGTACTGTGTACCAGGGACTCTACAGTGTATAAGGTGCTGAAAGAGCCTTCTTTTTGTTATTTTTTGGTTATTTTGTTAAAAAAACACGTAGTTTGTCTATAGGATAACTGTCATATTTGTGAAAATTTGATGCTTTAAGTGAATACAATATTCAGAATGGCATCCATCGTTCCTACTCAGACAGTTGACTAACTTTACCTTGTCTTTGTAATGTAGTCACCTTACATAGCAGAATAATCTCTCAAAACATTACTGTAAACAGCGTGTTTATTTAGTAACACTAGAAAAAGGTTGGTTCTTAGCCCACAAATAAGACATAGGGTTAGGGTTATACTCTTTGTATTGTCCCATAGGGCCTGGGTCAAAATGTGTGCACAATATAAGGAATGGGGTGCTGTTTTGGAAAAGAGACAAGAAACACAAAGAGAGATCCCTGTGAAATGTGTCCAACCTGTCTAGCAAATATTTCCCCCTTCAGAATGGTAGTCTCCTGTGGTAACCACGTCTGGTCTTGTTCCACTGGAATGTGGTCGCTTCTACCAGGCCAAATGGCATGCACAAATGGGAAAAAGAAAGAGAGATAGGGAGGGAAAGAGAGGGAGAGAAAGTGAGTGAGTGAGGTGAGTGGTGAGTGAGTGAGTGAGTGAGTGGATGAGTGAGTGAGAAGTTGAGGGAACTCTCTCTTTGATAGCATGTACAGTATATACAAATACCACAAAGCAAGCTGCCTTTTTCTTTCATCATGGGAGTATTGCAATAACCGTTCATCAGTCGCAGGCCCAGATTTCCAAAAGGTCAACTTATCTCGCTAACTCACATTATATAAGCGATTGAGGGAGAGGCGACAAAATATTGTAATGATAATTCACTTCTCAGACAATGGAAGGGAAGAAAAGATGTTATCATTAAATAAATCTTAGATACAGTCTATGGCCATGTTTTATGCTGGACTCTTGGGAAGGGGGAAGGGCTTTTTCTTATCAATAAAATCTGCAAGATTAAGAAAACACACATCCCCCCCCACTTCATCTCCCTCCTCCCCCAGGAACCTTTCATCATTGCAGTTGACAGTGAAAGAGGAAGGTGACCAGTCTCGCTATGTTAGTCTGAACCTTGCTCAAGTGGAGTTGAATTTCTGTCAGTCCTGTATCCATCTCTCTCTCACACTGTTTCTGTCTCTCCCTCCCTCTCTCTCTATCCATCTCTCACTCTCCTTCCTGTCTCATCTAAGCTAAAATATAAATGTAAAAGGGCTCCACTTTCTCAGAGAGTAACAAAGGTTTGAGGATAGGGAGGTGAGGGCAGTGTTGTTATTAAGGATAGGGTGGTGAGGGCTGTGGGGTTATTAAGGATAGGGTGGTGTGGGCTGTGTTGTTATTAAGGATAGGGTGGTGAGGGCTGTGGGGTTATTAAGGATAGGGTGGTGTGGGCTGTGGGGTTATTAAGGATAGGGTGGTGAGGGATGTGGGGTTATTAAGGATAGGGTGGTGTGGGCTGTGGGGTTATTAAGGATAGGGTGGTGAGGGCTGTGGGGTTATTAAGGATAGGGTGGTGTGGGCTGTGGGGTTATTAAGGATAGGGTGGTGTGGGCTGTGTTGTTATTAAGGATAGGGTGGTGAGGGCTGTGGGGTTATTAAGGATAGGGTGGTGTGGGCTGTGGGGGTTATTAAGGATAGGGTGGTGTGGGCTGTGGGGTTATTAAGGATAGGGTGGTGTGGGCTGTGGGGTTATTAAGGATAGGGTGGTGTGGGCTGTGGGGTTATTAAGGATAGGGTGGTGTGGGCTGTGGGTATTAAGGATAGGGTGGTGTGGGATGTGGGGTTATTAAGGATAGGGTGGTGTGGGCTGTGGGGTTATTAAGGATAGGGTGGTGTGGGCTGTGTTGTTATTAAGGATAGGGTGGTGTGGGCTGTGGGGTTATTAAGGATAGGGTGGTGTGGGCTGTGGGGTTATTAAGGATAGGGTGGTGTGGGCTGTGTTGTTATTAAGGATAGGGTGGTGTGGGCTGTGTTGTTATTAAGGATAGGGTGGTGTGGGCTGTGTTGTTATTAAGGATAGGGTGGTGTGGGCTGTGGGTTATTAAGGATTAGGGTGGTGTGGGCTTGTGGGGTTATTAAGGATTTAGGGGTGGTGTGGGCTGTGGGGTTATTCCACAGGACTTACGGGTAGGTTCTGTGGGGCTGTGTTGTTATTAAGGATAGGGTGG
This sequence comes from Salmo trutta, assembly GCF_901001165.1. Classification (NCBI taxonomy): domain Eukaryota; kingdom Metazoa; phylum Chordata; class Actinopteri; order Salmoniformes; family Salmonidae; genus Salmo; species Salmo trutta. The sequence continues at coordinate 15,210,808 of NC_042981.1, forward strand.
TGTGGGCTGTGGGGTTATTAAGGATAGGGTGGTGAGGGCTGTGGGGTTATTAAGGATAGGGTGGTGTGGGCTGTGGGGTTATTAAGGATAGGGTGGTGTGGCTGTGGGGTTATTAAGGATAGGGTGGTGAGGGCTGTGGGGTTATTAAGGATAGGGTGGTGGGGGCTGTGGGGTTATTAAGGATAGGGTGGTGTGGGCTGTGGGGTTATTAAGGATAGGGTGGTGAGGGCTGTGGGGTTATTAAGGATAGGGTGGTGTGGGCTGTGGGGTTATTAAGGATAGGGTGGTGTGGGCTGTGGGGTTATTAAGGATAGGGTGGTGTGGGCTGTGGGGTTATTAAGGATAGGGTGGTGGTGGCTGTGGGGTTATTAAGGATAGGGTGGTGTGGGCTGTGTTGTTATTAAGGATAGGGTGGTGTGGGATGTGGGGTTATTAAGGGAGGGGGTGTGTGGGCTGTGGGGTTATTAAGGATAGGGTGGTGTGGGCTGTGGGGTTATTAAGGATAGGGTGGTGTGGGCTGTGGGGTTATTAAGGATAGGGTGGTGTGGGCTGTGGGGTTATTAAGGATAGGGTGGTGTGGGCTGTGGGGTTATTAAGGATAGGGTGGTGTGGGCTGTGTTGTTATTAAGGATAGGGTGGTGTGGGCTGTGTTGTTATTAAGGATAGGGTGGTGTGGGCTGTGGGGTTATTAAGGATAGGGTGGTGTGGGCTGTGGGTTATTAAGGATAGGGTGGTGTGGGCTGTGGGGTTTTTAAGGATAGGGTGGTGTGGGCTGTGTTGTTATTAAGGATAGGGTGGGTGGGCTGTGGGGTTATTAAGGATAGGGTGGTGTGGGCTGTGTTGTTATTAAGGATAGGGTGGTGAGGGCTGTGTTGTTATTAAGGATAGGGTGGTGAGGGCTGTGGGGTTATTAAGGATAGGGTGGTGTGGGCTGTGGGGTTTTTAAGGATAGGGTGGTGTGGGCTGTGTTGTTATTAAGGATAGGGTGGTGTGGGCTGTGTGGTTATTAAGGATAGGGTGGTGTGGGCTGTGGGGTTATTAAGGATAGGGTGGTGTGGGCTGTGGTTGTTATTAAGGATAGGGTGGTGTGGCTGTGTTGTTATTAAGGATAGGGTGGTGTGGGGCTGTGGGTTATGAAGGATAGGGGGGTGGTGGCTGTGGGGTTATTAAGGATAGGTGGTGAGGGCTGTGGGTTATTAAGGATAGGGTGGTGTGGGCTGTGTTGTTATTAAGGATAGGGTGGTGTGGGCTGTGGGGTTATTAAGGATAGGGTGGTGTGGGCTGTGGGGTTATTAAGGATAGGGTGGTGTGGGCTGTGTTGTTATTAAGGATAGGGTGGTGGTGGCTGTGGGGTTATTAAGGATAGGGTGGTGAGGGCTGTGGGGTTATTAAGGATAGGGTGGTGTGGGCTGTGTTGTTATAAGGATAGGGTGGTGTGGGATGTGGGGGTTTTAAGGATAGGGTGGTGTGGGCTGTGGGGTTATTAAGGATAGGGTGGTGTGGGCTGTGGGGTTATTAAGGATAGGGTGGTGAGGGCTGTGTTGTTATTAAGGATAGGGTGGTGTGGGCTGTGGGGTTATTAAGGATCGGGTGGTGTGGGCTGTGGGGGTTTAAGGATAGGGTGGTGAGGGCTGTGTTGTTATTAAGGATAGGGTGGTGTGGGCTGTGGGGTTATTAAGGATAGGGTGGTGTGGGCTGTGTTGTTATTAAGGATAGGGTGGTGTGGGCTGTGGGGTTATTAAGGATAGGGTGGTGTGGGCTGTGTTGTTATTAAGGATAGGGTGGTGTGGGCTGTGGGGTTATTAAGGATAGGGTGGTGTGGGCTGTGGGGTTATTAAGGATAGGGTGGTGTGGGCTGTGGGGGTTATTAAGGATAGGGTGGTGTGGGCTGTGTTGTTTTAAGGATAGGGTGGTGTGGGCTGTGGGGTTATTAAGGATAGGGTGGTGTGGGCTGTGGGGTTATTAAGGATAGGGTGGTGTGGGCTGTGTTGTTATTAAGGATAGGGTGGTGTGGGCTGTGGGGTTATTAAGGATAGGGTGGTGGTGGCTGTGGGGTTATTAAGGATAGGGTGGTAAGGGCTGTGGGGTTATTAAGGATAGGGTGGTGGGGGGGCTGTTGT